>NC_063436.1:29218501-29420931 GCF_020379485.1 Brassica napus | reverse complement strand
TACAAACGCTCTTCTATTTGTTTGTTTTTTATCATTTTCTCATTTCCAGAAAGAAGATAGGAAGCAAGAAGTCGAAAGGTAATCATTCGAACAAGGTTAGCTTCTATCTTCTCTTTGGTTCTCTCTGGATAATCTATCATTTTTATATATTTTTTGGTCATATTGACTTCTGTGTTTCTTCTGATGTATTGAAAACGAATCATGTTATTATTGTTCTTGAATCTCTTGTCTGGACCGGGTAATATACTTACCTATGTTTTACTTGTGAAAACACACAAAACATGGAAGATATTAGCAGAGAAAGTCTAGAAAAAAAACTGAAATTAGCTAAGATTTGTTTCTCTTTACGTTCATGAGATTTTATTGTCTAGACAATTATATATTGACATGTGAAAAAAAGAATCCTTTGGATGATCTAATGAAAGGTTTCATTTTTCTAATGTTTTTTTTTGGCTAGGCGTTGATTAGGCCCTTTGGAAAAGATTATTGATTAGGCGCCCCTAAACCTATTTTCTGAATCCCAATTACAAGAGTGGTAGTTAGACTATCGTTATCTTCAAATGATGCTTTTGTGTCCGGTCAGAAAACTATTGCACTGCAGGTTTTAGCAGGTTATACTAATAGTTTTTGCTTCAAGAGTTTGCTCCTTTCATGCGTATAAACACTTTGTGATAAACTATAATTGTTACAGGTATTGCATCCATCCAAATAGTTCATGGACCGGTGGTCAGGCAAAAGAGCCATTGAGGGGCGACCGGACACAAAGAAGGGTTCTGGTGTTGTCCTGAGAGACAGATTTAACAACAGTATTTGCAGTGATGAGAAAAAATCTATGAAGTTCACTCGGTTCGTTGGCTCTTCATACAAGAAAGAGAAAGCAGTGTGGTCTTCAACTTCAAGCCGCTCTTCACCAAATGGGAAGGAAGTCATTGGAACCTCCTCTAAGATTCCTGTCTCTATCTCTAGCTCCTCTTCTGTGAAAAATGAGAAGCAACCTCAGACAGCTATTGATTCATCAGAGAGCAGCAAAGGTAGCGAGGACGAGATAGAGACAGAGATCTTGGAAGAAGAACCAAGAGTTCACAACAAACTAAAGGTAGTGGAATCCTCAGACTTGCCATCAAGCTCAAGAGCCAAGAAAGGCTTTAGGCAGAGATTTGGATTGAGCAAGCAAGAGTTTCGTCCTGGTCCTTCTAGCCAGTCAACAAACCGAGGATGCAGCCCGTTGTTAAGTGGTTTTGGATTGGAGAAAAGAATTAGTGGGAAGGTGGATACAATCAGTAAGAGAAGAGTCTATGGAGAAAGCAGCTCTAGCTCCTCAGCTAGAGGCAAAAAGATAGTATCAGAACTACCTTCTGAAGAGAGACGTCTTGTCTTTAACCCGAGAGGAGGTTCTGTTTCAGATGGTAGACGGGCTAGGCATTGCATTCTGAATGATGCTTCGGGTGGGAGTCAGAGATCAGTAAATAGAGGTGACAGCCGCATTAGATTCACTAACCAAGGGAGTGGTAGTAGAAATGGTTTATCCTCTATTACAACAAGAGAGATGTCTCAGAGTGAGACATCAAACAATCTCAATTCTCCTGTCTCTTTGGAGCTCTTCTCTGGTTTCCCAGACTTTGGTTCTTTATCTAGTCAAGACAGTTTTCGCAATTACAATTTAGATGGGATCTCTGAGGTAACTATTGCTTGTTACTCTACAACTTTATTAAATATAGCTTATGGCAATGCCGTTACCATGATGTTTTTTTTTGTGCAGATTTTGCCAGAACTTGATAGGATTGAACAAGATATTGAGCTTAATTACGAGGAACTGCTTATCATGGAGACAGGTTTACTTCTCGGTGGACTAAGCTTCTATGATCAACACCGTGACATGAGGCTAGACATTGATAACATGTCCTATGAAGTTTGTCTTCGCATCTTCAAACCCCCCCTTACGTTCCGGGACCTAGTATCTTTACCTTTTGTCTTTTTATTTCTTGTGAATGTATACAGGAACTATTAGCTTTAGAAGAGAGAATTGGTACAGTAAGTACTGCTCTCACAGAAGAAGCAATATCAAAGAGCTTGAAAACAAGCATCTATCAGATGAAACCTTCAAATGATCACAAGGAAGATGCCAAATGCAGCATCTGCCAGGTCTGTCTCTCTTTTTTTTTTAATGCTTTGTTAGTCTTAATCAAGTCTTTGTGAATCTTTGATGATTACAAGCGTTTCATTGATGGTGAATTGGTGATCATGACAGTGAATATGGAACTGATAATGGGTGATTTCTTCATACATATGATCTTTTTTTTTGGTTTTCAGGAAGAGTATACAATAGGTGATGAAGTTGGAAGGCTACACTGTGAGCACGCATACCATTTGAAGTGTGTGCAAGAGTGGTTGCGGATGAAGAGTTGGTGCCCAATCTGCAAGACCATTGCAGATACCTCCTCCTCCTCTAAGTAACCACCGTCTTCTTCTTCTTCTGCCTCCTGGTTCGTCATAGTATTTATTTCATCCAAAGCTTGTGAACAACAATGGAACCCGCCTAAAAAGGGCCTCAGCATTTCCTTTGTGTACATACATATTCACAATCGCTTTGTCTCTCTCTATTGCATGTGTTCTCGTCTAATGACACAACTCTCCTGTGTTTTTCTTCAGCTTATTGCATTCCAAAGATGTCATTTGAAGAACAAAGATTTAATCTTACATTCTTAGTACTCTCAGTAAATGTAAAAATGTCAATGTGTTTTCAAGAAATGAATCTGAACAATTCTAAGACTATATGTTACATACAACGCAGTACTGCAGCTATTACATGATAGTTTGTACCTTCCTCCAGCTTGTATCTCTGCCACAACTCTCTTGATTCCCTTACCGGCCTGTATGATACACAGAGCTTGAAACTCGCTGGAGTGGCCAAGTTACCACCAAGTCTGCTAGCTGCAGGGCATAGATGTGCACTCAGCCATCAGGTGATGCAGCGCTTTGGGACCAGAGCAGCTTACTCAGACAATTTGCAATATCCAATATCTCAAACATGTTCCTTCACATCCCTTCTCGTTCCTCAAACGAACGCATCAAAAGTCTCTCCCGAAGCAATGGCCAGTGTTCCCCAAGTTGAGATGGATTAGGCTCCGTTGCAGCTCTAAAATCAAGCAAAGACACAAGATGTTGTTCTTGCGTTGTGTCAGATGGTTGGTTGCTAGTTTCTATCGGCAAACTATTACTTTGCTTTCCACTCGTGGACCGAGCTCCAGACAAATCGACGCATGACTTAATCAGTTTCTTCAGGTACACATCCAACATGTTATTTAACATACTAGTACACTCCGGTGAAACACCTCCAAGACCATGTGCTACTGCAATACTCTCCATCCTCTTTCTCAGCATCTCTGTGTCTGACAATCCACCACTGTCATAGCAACTAATGAAGTCAGCCCTGTTTGCTCTGCAGGCCCCACCGACACTAGCTTCCCAAAATGGAATCCCTAGAGGTGCAACTACAGGGGTAGTGGAAAGAGTCAATCTACCTCGCTCCTCTCGAGCTTCCTCATCTCTGATAACTGGAGCAGCGACCTTAACTTTATCCAGTAATGCACCGCCTCCATTCTCCATGTTTCTGTTACCTCTACAATGTGGCTGATGTAACGGACTCTCAACCTTTTTGTTTTGCCCAAGTGGAATAGGCCTGTCTCTTATTGCCACCTTGGGTAACACCCCATTTGACAAAACATGATCACTCCTATTATGGTTAGGGTGACGAGTAGGTGGTGGGGATTTAGCAAGGGATGCACTTCTCAAGATGGAGTGAATCAACTTGTTGTGCAGAGGAAGAAGATTCTCCCTCCCTAAAAGACGGTGGCATGACTTATCAAACTCGCTCTTGGTAACCTTGTGACTCAGAAACCTACCCAAGTAATAAAAATACCTTCTACATCTCTCAGCCCCAACCTTCTTCACAATATGCAATTTCAGGTCAGCCAGATCAGTCCTGTGATCTTCTTCTTCATGACCTTGCATACTTATCCTTCTTCTAAACTCTAAAACTGATGAAATCCTTCACACCAACAAATCCAACTCATTGACTTATTACAACTTGTCAAACCCCAATCCAGGAGCATTTCAAGAACTCAGCATATACTATTATTCTAGCTCACAACACCAAGAACCTGGGCTGACTCAGTAACAGGATATATTATTATTACCAAACCCCTAGCTCAAAAAATTACCAAATCAAACACGAACTTCACAGGAAACTGCATCAGAGCAGAGCAGAGCATTTTTATCTTTCAAAACCCACTTTGAAAGCTTGGAACTTTGAGAATTTCACCGCAAATCGAGATCAGTGAAGGTTTGAGAACAGAGCGACGGATTCGAATTGCCTTAAAAAGGAGGATGAATTTCGAATTGCGCAATGAGAGAAGCGGGACCCAAGCTTCAACCTTTTTTTTTTTTTTTTGGCTATGATTGACCCAGAGAGAATTCAGACAAATGACCAAAAAAAAAAACCGAACAAAAGAAGTAACTTTTTTTCCGACCAAAAACCAATGATCTCTCTCTGTCTCTCTTTTAAGACTCCTCTGCTTTGCTTCGATTAAATTCGTACTGCCTTTAGATTTGAATGTCCGAAGGCTTTGATCGCTTTTATTCCTTTTCTTCTTCTTCTTCCTTTTTGTATCCTCTGTTTTTTTGGTCTTCTGTTATGTCCTTTCTCTGCGTCTTGATAAAGTTTTGCTTATTGAGATTTTGCTCGCTCGACATTATTGGTATGGCTAGACACCAAGCTTCTCACAAAGTCGCCAAGGGTTTTTTAATCTACTTTTCGTACTATATAACATAGCTAGAAATATCAAAATATTTATATATGTAACTAAAGCTTTTCGATTCTCTGATCTCTCTCCTCTCGCAAACTGAATAGAACCTACCTAATCAAATTGTTCTTTGTAGCAATAATATCTACTTTCGAGTCAAATTCCGTATTGTAAGTTTTTATTTATGATTTCTCGGTTTAGTTTTCATCTACTTGGTGCAGTAGTACTCGTTGGATTTTGTATATCTCAGCCTGGCTACACTATTCTCATCATGGCTAGGTAGACTAAATAAAAAAAAAGATTACAAAATTTTTAGAGCCATCTCTCTGACTTATAATTCACTTTTTAAAGAAAATATAATAAAATGGAAACAGAGGTCGCATGTTGGATGCATACGGGACAGAGACAAGCAGCTAAAATGAGGAGAGCTTAGGGCATCTCCAACCCATGACACCATTTTAGTGTCAAAATTACACTATTTTAGTGTAGTTTTAGCACTAAATGTTTTTGTGTCTCCAACCACAACACCAAATGTTACACTAAAAAGGAATATTCTTCATTATTTTATTATTAATCAAATTCTTTTATTTTTAATAATTTTGATAAATATTAATAGTTTTATGACTAAAATATATTAACTAATATTAAAATTGTAACTAAAATAATAATTATATTTAAGTGTATTTACATTATATAATAACATTATTATTAATACATACTGTTATATTAATTAATTAAACACACAAGCAAAAGTTAAATTATAACATACTAGATCTAAATATTATAATATTCCAACTACAAATGTTTGAATTAAACTTTGTTATGTATTTAAAATTTAATTTTATATTTGTTTTATACACCCTAATATTTATAACAATTAAAATATAACAAAACAATGGTGATATAACTTAAAAAATTCATTCAATTATAAACTAATCATACAAATCAAATATAATTAAACAATACATAAATAAACAGTTTTAACAAAAAAAAAACAAAAAAAAAACTTTTGCCGTCTGCTACAGTGTTGCACCAAATATGGTGTGTCACTGTAGCAAAAAGGAAAATGACACTAAAATGCAGTTTGATATACCGTTGGGTTGGAGAGAGGAAACATCAAATCAATGCACTATTTTGCTGTTTTACCGTGTGGTTGGACTTGGCCTTAGTAAAGTGGACTAGGCCTGTCTCTTATTGCCACCTTGGGTAACACCACCCCATTTGACCAAACATGATCATTCCTGTTCTGGTTAGGGTGACCAGCAGGTGGTGGGGATTTAGCAAGAGATGCATTTCTCAAGATGGAGTGAATCAACTTGTTGTGTAGAGGAAGATTCTCCTTCCCCAAAAGACGGTGACATGTTTTATCCAACTCACTTTTACTAACCTTCTGACTCAGAAACCTCCCCAATTACTAAAAATACTTTTTAGAATCAAATCAAGTTGAACTTTCAGCTCAACCAAATCAATCCTAGAATTTTCAGGATCTTGCATACTTCATTTTTTTTCTTCTTCTAAACTTAAAAACCCGATGAAACAGTCAGAGTGCTACTAGATGTGCACCCTCTCAGCGTCTAGTTATCCTTCACACCAATGAACCCAACTCATTGACTTATTATAACTTCTCAAACTCAAATCCAGGAGCATTTCAAGAACTTTTTAGTCCAATCCACTCCAGATTTCATCTCCCCCCCCCCCCCCCCCCCCCAAAACCAAAGCCCTAGAGAATAAAGATCAACATCTACTACTATCTACCGGTAGACCAAGAACCTTAAATCTCAGGCTATACTACAAACCCTACCAAATCAATCCCTCAGAAGGTAAGAACACGAAACTGCATCAGAGCAGAAACAACCCAGCATTTATCTTTGAAACCCACTTCGAAAGCTTAGAACTTTGAGAATTTACCGGGAATCTCTGAGCTGGAGCAAATCGAGATCAGTGGAGGTTGAGAACAGAGCACAGATAATTCCAAGCTTGTAGAAACTTAACATATTATTACTCCCTCTGTTTTTATTTGTAAGTAGTTTGAGTTAGAAGTGTGAATATTAAAAAACTTTTTACTTTTGAAAAAATAGCATTTAATACATAAATTCAACCAATAATAAAAATGTATGAATTATTTGATTGGTCACAAAACATGTAATAAATGTAAAAAGTGCTTTGGATTATGTAAACATCTTACATTGTGAAACAAACATTTTTTTGCTAAAACTACTTACATATCAAAACAGAGGGAGTATATGTTTAATATGTTAAGATAAACACAATAAAGAAACCTAGAAATATGAAAATGAAGTTTCTATTTAGATTAGATTTGTGTTTTCCATATCCCACATATTAAAGGGAATTGTCTTTTATATAAATATAGGTATAATGGAGAGGTGTTCCATAAGATCTAAGAGAGAAACATTGAGAGCTTTAGTTTTGAGTAGTTTCTAAAGCTAATAAGAAAAGTTGTTCTTATAATTCTTTGTTTCCAAAGAGACTTGAATTGGTATCAAAGCTTCAAGCTGGAGACTCGATCTAAGCTTAAGTTGTAGCTTAAGATCCTGGTGCTTGTGAACAAGAGAACGTGACGGCAAGATGGCTGACATGACTAGGGCTTCACGCACGAAGAACCTTGGATCTACATCCATCCAATGTCCGATGTTGACATCAACAAACTACACAGTTTGGTCGATGAGGATGAAGGTTCTACTTCGTGTTCATGAAGTGTGGGACACGATCGAACCCAGTTCAGATAATCAAAAGAAGAACGATGTTGCGATAGCTCTTTTGTTTCAATATGTTCCCGAGACGTTGATTCTTCAGGTGGGAGAACAAACTGCATCAAAAAAGATCTAGAACACCATCAAGTCGCGACACCTATGAGCTGATCGTGTAAGGGAGGCGAGACTTCAGACGTTGATGAAAGAGTTTGATAGGTTGAAGATAGATGATAACGATACGGTCGATGACTTCGCGGGAAAGATATCGGGCATATCATCCAAAGCAACCTCGTTGGGAGAGAACATAAAAGAATCCAAGATGGTCAAGAAGTTCTTAAAGGGTCTTCCGAGACACAAGTATATCCAGATCATAGCATCGCTTGAGCAAGTCCTAGACCTCAACTCGACGGGTTTTGAGGACATAGTTGGAAGGCTTAAGGCGTACGAGGAGCGTGTAGGAGAAGAAACTCAGAAAGAAGACCAAGGGAAGCTGATGTTTTCAAACAATGAAGAGCATAGTCAGAGGGGCTATGAGAATTCTCGTGGTAGAGGAAGAGGACGGAATGGTAGAGGCAGAGGTCGAGGTAGGTCACACAACCAAAATCGTGTGTCACACACCGAATATAACATCTCGAAGAAGAATCGTTCAAAGCTGATATGTTGGAGATGTGACAAGCCTGGTCACTGCGTAACTGTTTGTCCCGAGAAGACAGAGGAGAATCAAGAAACCAACCTAAACCAGACATAAGAGGCCGATGTACTTTATGTACATGAAGTGGTGTTTTTGAACGAAAATAAGGTGATTCCAAAGAATATTGATACCGACAAAGGCAATTCAAGTGTCTGGTATTTGGATAATGAAGCGAGAAATCACATGACGGAAAACAAGGAGTTCTTTTTGAGTTTGAATCTCAACACTAAAAGGAAAGTGAAGTTTGGTGATGGAATGTGTGTTTACATTGTAGGAAGGGGTGTGGTTACTTTTGTGTACAAGACTGGAGAGAAGAAGGCACTCAAAGACATATACTATATATCCGACCTGAAGCACAATATATTGAGTCTTGGGTAAGCAACAGAGAATGGATGTGAGGTTAACATGAAAGATGTCTACTTAATGCTCACAAATTCGCATGGAAGGTTGCTAGTTTGTGTGACAAGATCTTCAAATCGTCTCTACAAGACCCCTATAGAGATAAGCTACCCGGAGTGTTTGCATGTCAGGGACGAAGATGCTACATGGAGGTGGCATGCTCGACTGGGACATATAAGCTATGAAGTGATGAACAACATGGTAAGGAAGGAGATGGTCGTAGGAATGTCGAGTGTAACACACAAAGAAGGCGTGTGTCATGTCTCACAGGAAAGCAAACGAGACATTTATTCCCGAGTGTAATACACAAAAAAGGCGTGTGTGACACATGTCTCGCAGGAAAGCAAACGGGACATTTATTCCCGAGTGTAACACATAAAAAAGGCGTGTGTGACACATGTCTCGCAGAGAAGCAAATCAAAGACTCATTCCTGACTAAGGCCATGGTTCATACATCAAAGCCATTGATATTATTGCTTGGAGATTTGTGTGGACGAATCGCACCACCAACGCCAGCAGATAATCATGAGGCATTTTATTGGTTCAAAAAATTTCACACCGATAAAGGAGGAGAGTTTGCCTCAGCTAAGTTCAATCTAGGTTGCACCGATAGAGGAAGAGAGGTTGCCTCAGCTATGTTCAATCTAGGATGCACCGATAGAGGAGGAGTGTTAGCCTCAGATGAGTTCAACCTATTTTGTGAAGAGAATTGGGTTGAAGCTATAGCAGACGAGTTAAAATCTATCACAAGAAACAAGATGTGGGAGCTTGTAGATAGACCGACTGGTTCTGACAAGAAAGGAGAAGAGGATCGAGTTTGTGTGTTACACTAGACACCCAAAGCATGGAATGTGAAACTCGATCAGGTTATCAAGGAGATGAGATTTGAGAAGTGCACAAAGGAACCATCAGTGTACCACAAGACTGAAGGAGGAGATGTGATGTGGTCATCAGATCAGCAACCGAACCGGAGGTCAACCCAAAGCCCTACTTAACCAGCCAAAGCGCCAAGCAGAACACATGTGCACTAAAAATGCTGTATCTTACAAACCAGGAGGGTTTAAGTCACGAGGATAATTTTTATGGATTCTAAACTCAAGAAGGAGTCCAGGCCAATTGGAATTGGGCCAAAATATTCACGGAGCAAGAAGTTATGAATTTTTCAACTCAGAGGTTTCTCAGCCCGTCCATCTGCGAGTACCCGACTTTAGAAGGAGATTCCAGCCCAAGGAAGGAGCGGCCTGAAGCAAAGCCCATCATTGGAGTCAAGAGGAGTTTATCAGCTTTCCAGAAAGCCAAAGATCAGGAGAAATGGACACGGAATTATGAAGTTATGATCCAATCTCCAAAACCGGTCAAACCAGTTCTACACTTGCCTCAATTGGAAGCTAACCGGTTCAATCAGCTTCAAACCAGACATTGGCGACCAGGAGATATATCTATGCATTCAGGAAGTCTATCCAATGGTCCAGAAGAGTCAGACAAGTTCATTCCATGCACCAGCCCACATAGGATCAGGAGGATCCTCATTAACCCCAACTTGCCTTATTTGGAGTCTCAAGCATTAAAACTCCAACAGCTCTTTTTCCTTCAGTCTATGCACGACATCAGCACCTTCCAGACCATTAAGAAGATTCCCAGGAAGCTCACTTACCCCCTCAAACCGTCCAGATACAAGGAGGACCCCATCTACATTCATTTGGCCAAGATTCTCATCATTAAGCCTCCAACGGCTAGTTTTCAAGGAGCCATCAATTCCTTTGCTTCCAAGTTTATTATTTCGATTTTATTTCTTTCCTTATGTCATTTTATGACTGTTAGAGAGTCCTTGGTCGAGCCTATAAAGCTCTAGTCTTTGTTTCATTGTAAATCACCCATCTTTGAAAGTATTATGAATTATTCAGTTTTTCTAGTTTTGTCAAAACTATTGTTCTAAGTCTTTTGAGTGTGTGAGAAACAACTCTGGAGCAACTTGACTTATCAAAGCCTCCTTTCACAGAGCTTTGTGGCGTCCATCATCCCATCTCCATCCATTAATCGATCTTGAGAGTGATACACATCCAGCAAGACCGGTTCCATCTTCATTCATCTCCCATCCATTGATCCTTGTTGAGAGTGATACACATCCAGCAACAAAGATCCCATCTCCATCAATCTATCCCTTTTCTATTTGTTTTTATTCATATTATCATTTTGATTCATATTCATATTTGTTTCTGTTTGCAATATAAAACTCTAAAAACTCATAAAAATCGGTTCTCATTGTTCTCAGGTTGTAGCTTGGATCCAACCTCTATCAATTCGTGGGTTACCCCCCCCCCCCCCCCTGTGCCTACAACATTTTGGTATCAGAGCTCAAGCTCCTGACTAAGGTGATATCTATCCTTGCATCATATTTCATTTGCTTGCATTTGTTTTCATCATAAACCGAAAAGCCATAAAAACAGTTTTTGTATTGTTATTGTTCTTAAGAAAAGAAAAACAAAAGAGAAGAAGTTTCTTGCATTTGATTCACGAAAATTTTAAAAAAAGAAATCTCATATTGTGTTTGCATTCATTCCCCAGCTCCACTTGCCATATTTAGATTTTGTGCATTCATTTAAAAAAAAAATCTGCATTTCCATATTTGTTTCTTGCATAAGAAAATTCAAAAAAAAATAAGTGTTAGTTTTCTTTCCATATTTTCTTTTCATTTGTGTTAATTGTCATTCCATATTGATTCATTTCGTGTTTGCATTGAGAAAACCAAAAGAAAAATAATTTTTGCATACTTTATTTCATTTCGGTTCATAATTGCATATTTTCTCGGTTTAGTTTAAAATTGCATTGTGCACTTGATTTATTTTGGTTCGACCAGACCTTCCCATATCTTTCACTTGATCTTTGAGAGTGTTTTCAGGAAGCCATGGTAGGAGAAACACACGGCCACTGTCAGATGGCCAAAGAGAACCAACATTTGACAGCTTTGCAAGAGGTTGATCTGATTGCACAGCTGAGGAAAAGAAAGAAGGCACAAGGCCAACGTCCACAGCCAGGAGAAAGGAGATTTGGAGATGCTCCAGAGGCTTTCTATGTCGAGCCCAAGCCACCAGATCCTTCAAGGATCAATCAAACCCAACTTCTCAAACCCACAAACATCATGTTGTTAATTCTCAATTTAATTATAACTCTTTTGCTGATAAAAATAAACTCTTTACATTTTCAGGAAAAAGAGGTTATCTAATATGGGAGAGGAACCTTGATGAATGGTTTCACTTCAACAACATCTTGAAGGAAGAAAGGCTTGCTTATGCCATCGAACAACTTAGAGATGATGCCTTTGAATGGTGGGTACAAGAAGAAGGTGATAGATGGTTTTACAAGGAGCCAACTATCAAAACATGGAGAGCTCTTAAGGAAGTCATGAGATATGAGTTTGCACCAAAGATTACATGTTCTGAAATCCAGGAACTATATCCAAGGAGGTATCCAACTCATGGTTCCAAAGAAGCAAGAAAAGATGTACCAAAAGAAGGTCATAGAAGCTTGATCCATCAAGACCAGATTCGGCCAAACCAGAAGCCCACGGTTTTCTATGATCAAAACCAACCTATTGAGGTCCCAAAGACCATGGAGGAGAAGAAGTTTGTAAGCCAAGACACATTGGCCAGACACAAAGAAAAACCAGACAAACTGAATTTTCAAGAAAAGGCCAAGGTAAGTCCTATACTTGATAAATTTGTTTGTAAATCATCTCCCACTGGTATGAGTCACTTGTATTTGTCCAAGGATGATAAGACAGGTCCTGAAGTCAAGAAAGACACGATCTCAAAGTCCTTTTTGGATTTAAAAGTTGTTCATGATTTAAGTCCAAGGAATGATGAGATTTCAAACCCAAAGAAAGAAGAGGCATCAAGCCAAGGTAAGTCTTCTAACTCTGAGGATTTGAAATATCAGACATGTTATAGATGTCATAAGAAAGGACACTATGCTATAGTTTGTCCTACTAAGAAAGCATTGATAGAAACATCACTAGAAGAGAAAACAGAATTATCTATGAAAAGTGATAATTTTATTCAATCTGATATATTGGTTCCAAATTCTTGTATAATGCACTTGTCTTTGTCAAAGGGTGTTGTAACAGGACTTAAGGAGCAAGAATTTAAAGAAGAAGAACCACCAGGCGTGACTCTTGTGATGGACCAGAAGATTGTTCAAGAGACAATGCAGTCCATGTTGCTTAAAGAAGCAAAACCGGTCATAAAAGTATCCCAACAAGGTAAGTTTCAAACACCACCTTTGGATACTAGTACTGACGTGTGTGTTCTTGGTACAGGTAGAACAAATGAAAGCTATAAGCTTATTGTAGTTTCAAAGAAAGAACCAGACCCTAAGCTCAGCCATGAACCCACTTCTAAGTGGAAATCGAAATCTGAACAATCCATTGTTCAATTTCCAAAACCTATGGTAAGATTCCTTTTAGATAAGCATGTTCTTAATATTTCAATGACAGATATAATGCACTTGCTTTTTGTCCAGAATGTTGAGAATTTTTCAGGTTGCAAGGAAGAAAGCTTCAAAGAAATCCCACCAGATTATCTTATGTTGCTAGGAGGATCAACTCCAAAGATGATCAGAAACGTGGCCACCAAAAATTTGAAAGACCATCCACTCCAGAAGATAAGAAATGACCATGTCCAGAGCAGAAGCGTGATCCATTCCTATTTTCTCAAAGGAGAACCACCTGATACAAATTCCATTCCCAAACCGAAACAGTTCCAAGGTAAGGTTTTAGAATCTCAAAAGAGGATGAAAGCTGACTTGCTCTATCTTGGTGCAGGTTACATAGTTTCGAGGTCGAAACCTTGTCAAGAGGGAGGGGATGATGTGGTCATCAGATCAGCAACCGAACCGGAGGTCAACCCAAAGCCCTACTTAACCAGCCAAGGCGCCAAGCAGAACACATGTGCACTAAAAATGCTGTATCTTACAAACCAGGAGGGTTTAAGTCACGAGGATAATTTTTATGGATTCTACACTCAAGAAGGAGTCCAGGCCAATTGGAATTGGGCCAAAATATTCACGGAGCAAGAAGTTATGAATTTTTCAACTCAGAGGTTTCTCAGCCCGTCCATCTGCGAGTACCCGACTTTAGAAGGAGATTCCAGCCCAAGGAAGGAGCGGCATGAAGCAAAGCCCATCATTGGAGTCAAGAGGAGTTTATCAGCTTTCCAGAAAGCCAAAGATCAGGAGAAATGGACACGGAATTATGAAGTTATGATCCAATCTCCAAAACCGGTCAAACCAGTTCTACACTTGCCTCAATTGGAAGCTAACCGGTTCAATCAGCTTCAAACCAGACATTGGCGACCAGGAGATATATCTATGCATTCAGGAAGTCTATCCAATGGTCCAGAAGAGTCAGACAAGTTCATTCCATGCACCAGCCCACATAGGATCAGGAGGATCCTCATTAACCCCAACTTGCCTTATTTGGAGTCTCAAGCATTAAAACTCCAACAGCTCTTTTTCCTTCAGTCTATGCACGACATCAGCACCTTCCAGACCATTAAGAAGATTCCCAGGAAGCTCACTTACCCCCTCAAACCGTCCAGATACAAGGAGGACCCCATCTACATTCATTTGGCCAAGATTCTCATCATTAAGCCTCCAACGGCTAGTTTTCAAGGAGCCATCAATTCCTTTGCTTCCAAGTTTATTATTTCGATTTTATTTCTTTCCTTATGTCATTTTATGACTGTTAGAGAGTCCTTGGTCGAGCCTATAAAGCTCTAGTCTTTGTTTCATTGTAAATCACCCATCTTTGAAAGTATTATGAATTATTCAGTTTTTCTAGTTTTGTCAAAACTATTGTTCTAAGTCTTTTGAGTGTGTGAGAAACAACTCTGGAGCAACTTGACTTATCAAAGCCTCCTTTCACAGAGCTTTGTGGCGTCCATCATCCCATCTCCATCCATTAATCGATCTTGAGAGTGATACACATCCAGCAAGACCGGTTCCATCTTCATTCATCTCCCATCCATTGATCCTTGTTGAGAGTGATACACATCCAGCAACAAAGATCCCATCTCCATCAATCTATCCCTTTTCTATTTGTTTTTATTCATATTATCATTTTGATTCATATTCATATTTGTTTCTGTTTGCAATATAAAACTCTAAAAACTCATAAAAATCGGTTCTCATTGTTCTCAGGTTGTAGCTTGGATCCAACCTCTATCAATTCGTGGGTTACCCCCCCCTGTGCCTACAACAAGATGTCTTGATCATAGCCATCTACATTAATGATCTATTTGTGACAGGAACTTCGCTTAAGGTGATTAAGCAATTTAAGGAGGAGATGTCTAAGAAGTTTGAGATGTCAGATCTAGGTAAGCTAACGTACTATCTTGGCATAAAGGTGATTCAAGGAGCAGATGGAATCAAAATAAAGCAAAAGAGGTATGCTCAAGGAATCCTGTGTGACACAAAGATGGAAGCGTGTAACACAACTCAAATTCCAATAGAGGCGAATTTGAAGATCTCAAAAGCTGAAGATGAACGAGAGATAGATGCTACCGAGTTCAGAAGAATCATAGGATGTTTGAGGTATCTGCTTCACACAAGACCCGACATGTGTTATGCAATAGGTGTTCTTAGCAGATACATGCACAATCCGACTCACATACAAGCCATCAAGCACATACTGCGGTATGTGAAAGGAACAACAAACTTCGGTCTGTTCTTCTAGAGAGATAGGCCAAAGAGTGTCGTTGGTTATAGTGACAACAGTCACAACATTAAACTCGATGACGGGAGGAGCATGTCAGGACATGCATTATATTATGGTTCATCACTGTCACTTGGACATCGCAGAAGCAGTAGACAGTTGCATTGTCATCATGTGAAGCAGAGTTCATGGCAGCAACAGAAGCAGCAAAGCAAGCTATATAGATCAAGGAGTTGTTGAGTGAGATACTAAGCAAAGAAGGCAAGAAGGTTAAGCTTATGATCGACAACAAATCAGCCATTGCTCTAACCAAGAATCCAGTTTTCCATGGAAGAAGTAAACATGTACTCAAGAAGTATCACTTCATTCGTGAGTGTGTGGAGAACAAGCAGATCGAAGTGGAGCATGTGCCCGGTGTTGAGCAGAAAGCCGACATCCTTACCAAGTCATTAGCAAGTATTATGTTCAAGCAAATGAGGAGCTTAATCGGAGTTTAAGAAATTGATCTCCCTAATTCAAGTTGGAATTAAGAGGGTGAATGTTTGACAATTCCAAATTTGTGGAAAGTTAACATATTACTAAATGTTTAATATGTTAAAATAAACACGATAAGAAAACCTAGAAATAGGAAAAATAAATTTATATTTAGATTATGTTTGTGTTTTTCATATGTCACATGTTAAAGTTTTTATATAAATATAGGTCTAATTGAAAAATTTCCATAAAATCTAAGAAAAAAAACATTGACAGTTTTACTTTTGAGTAGTTTCTAAAACTAATAAGAAAAATTGTTCTGCTAATTATTTGTTTCATAAGAGACTTGACACAATGGATTCGGATTGCCTTTAAATAGGATGCAATTTCGAATTGGAGAATGGAGGAAGCGGGACCCAAGCTTGTAAGCAGAAGAAGAGAAAAAAAGCAACCTTTTTTTGGCTATGATTGACCAGAGAATTCAGACAAATTGACAACAAAAACCGAACAAAAGAAGTAACTTTATTTCTTCCGACCAAACCAATGATCTCTCTGTCTGATTAAATCTTCGTGGGCTTGTTCATATTGCCTTTAGATTTGAATGTCTGAAGGCTTCTTCGATCGTTGCTTATTGGGTTTTGTTCGTTTTCTTCTTCCTTTTCTTTACCCTCTGTTTTTTTATTTATTGTGTGTTCTGTTATGTCCTTTCTCTCTCTCTGTCTTGAAAAAGTTTTGCTTATTGAGTTTTTTTGCTCGTACTGGTTTTTTGTACTTAAACCAAGTTGACATAATAAACTGGTCGTCACAACAGATTGAATCCGTTTGCAGTCTTCTGATCTGAAAGTAATCTCTCCTCTACTACTGAAACTAAGGTTCTACTATATCGGATCATGTCAGAATTTCTGTTAAAAAGTAATTATATTTTTAACTGAAGTGACAGTTTATGGCTTTTTGGTCAAGTAAAAGTTTTTTTTAAATATTTGTGGAAACTGCATACCGTAAAGCTTTGTCAGCTAAAACAAGTGTCAAACTTACAACATGAATATTAAAGATTCAGAAAATAAATAAACAGAGAGACACTGTTCGACACTAACTCCACGTGCCGCGCCTATTTCATCAGCTTCTTTTGATGTTTCAAATACATCTTTTGGGATGCAGAAGCTCCCAGTTGTCCATATCTGCTCCAAGAGCCAACATAGCTGCATTAATAGAAGCGCAAGTAAATAAAAAGAACCCAACCAAACAAAAGCTATTTGAGAAATCCAAACTGTTACCAATTGTGGTGTCTCCATTTGAGTCATCAAGACCGGTTCCACTGTCAAATACGGTTGAGAAACTTAAGAAGATGGATATACTGAAAAAAATTATATTTCCAGAAGAAGTCTATGTTGATAGGAAGAACCTTTGAGGAGCGGTATTGGTATCTTCAACGGCTTGATTAGCTTCCGTAGTCTTCACACAAGAGGGAATTTTAAAAAAGAAGAAGATAAACATGCAAAGTTCCTTCTTGTTATAGAGACATATAATGTATAGGGTGGTGCTTGGTACCTGATTTTGCTCAGAGGTCGGTATGGTTGAATTTGGTAGAACATAGGGGGGGCTTTTGTTTAGGTTATAAACTTATAATGATGCTACACTACTGGGGGATACAGTTTTTAAGCATTTCCTCTGTTGCTTTAGCTCTGACTTTACGAATTTCATCTTGAATATTCCATGACGGATTAGAACGAGATCTCCTTTTCAGCTGCATTTTGATACCAAAAGTCAGAATGCATATACATAACTCTGAGACAGCCATTGTTCCTTGGAAGAGGATAAGGTTCCAGAACTATAAGGAAGAGGATAAGGTTCCAGAACTATAAGGAAGTGGTGTCCCTGCTGGTGATGGTGACCAAAACTCTGAATTGAATTGTTCGCAGACGGAGATCCCCATGGCAGACGAGCTCGCATGTATGACTTGGCCACGTCCACAGGCGATCCAGCACCATCTTCAGTTGCCTAGAGATTGAAAATAAAGGCTGAGATGGTGATCCGTTTTTGCATAAATATGGAAGAGTTAAGAAAGCACAGTTTCCAAAACTTACTTTAGACTTGCTGATTTCTTCTCCTCCAACCATCTTTTTGCTTCCATGACAGCTTTACTGGACATTTCACCCACATTCACATCTAGAAAATAAAACCGAGAAGATGTTATCACATAGACAAATCAAGTCAGCTTGCACAATCTACCATCAGTTTACATACCATTTGTCAATCCATTATGCATCCCCTCATTAGAAGTAGGAACACTGACCCTTTCCTTGATGATGTCTATTAATCTATCACCCTCTTCCCTTAAACAACATACACATCAATAGCTTTAGCAAGCTCATTATATATAAAAAAAAAGAAAGATATATTTTCAACTAAGAGATGTATATGCCCAGGTACTCCGAAATACCTTGCGAATGTTTCTTGCATGAGAAGCTGCTCAATTACACGCTTAGAACTGAGTTTGTGGAAAGTTGATTCCTGGGCATTCACAAGGTCCTATTAACACAAGCACACTATCATATAAACTTAACAGAAACTGAATTCATCCTTCCATAAAAATACAATGTTGAAAAAAAATATTAGCTTGGTTAACCTTTTTTCCATCAAAACCATAGAAACATGCTAAAAGAAGCTCGTCACGGTTAAAAGGTAGACTCAGTACCAACCACTAGACCCAAAGAGCTGAATCAATTCTGTCAACAATGGGTTTGAATAACCATCATAGGAACACGGTCTCTAACCAAGTTGAAAACATTGGCATAGCATAGTACCTCATCGGTAATGTTGTTCTCAACATCCTCAATAATCTGAAACCAAGGAGGATAACATATAAAATAAACATCGAAAGAGAGCAAAATAAGACGCAAATCTGGCCAGTTTTCTCAACTCAGAACTACATTATATCAAAAAAAAAAGGAGCATAACGGGTCGAACTTAATTGAATCCGTATATGAAAAAATATTAGAGCTTGAGAACTAAAGTAAGTAACTTGACACAAGATAGTAGCATTACTTCACAAACGCTTTCACTTCAATTAAGTGTCATTAATTAAGGAAAGGAGAAAGACAGGGAAGCTTTTAAATCAAATTCACATATTTTAAACGAAACAGTGTGTTTCAGATTCCGACCAAACAAGTTCAATTTTTTTTTCAAACTAATGTTGTCTGAACCCCAAATAAAATTACAAGCGGATGCATACCTGAAGATGAATCCTCGTCCTCTGAAGACGATGAGGAAGATTCAGAGAAGACGACGGAAGAAATGATTTTTCCGGCGCCGGAGGCAATTATGCGGGCAGGTTTGTAAACCAGCTTGGAGATCCAACTAGGGTTTTGCTGAGAAGGATCTCTTGGAGTGGGGCGGTCATACGGTGTTCTGAAGACGGCGGTCCGTCGTGGCCGAACAATTTTGCCTCCGGATTGAGGCTGACTCGAGCCGAAGGGGAAAAGAGAGTTCGTTCAGTTTGAATGAAATAGAATTTTATCGTTATTTCTCCTCCCTCTCTTTTTTTTTAATTTAATTAGGTAAATGGTAATTTCCTAATTTACTGGGCTGCAGGTTAAAAAATTTAACCATCACAAAATTTAAGATGATATTTTTTGTGCTTATGATTATAAAGTAAAGAAATGATGTGACAATATCCAAAATATTCAGTGTGTAACTCTAGTCATTTTATCATATCAAAATCAAAATTCATTTTTATAAAAAGGTGTTTTCAATAAGTAATGTTAAAAATTGTTTATATTAAAACCAATTTTACATAAAACATATGTATTGTGATTAGGCGGAACACCTGGAGCTTTAATTGTGATTCTCATCCAAATTCATACGATCTAACATTTTGATCTCAAATATTATTATAATGGATAAAAATCAATTTCCGATGTTTTATTTCATTCAAAGTTATTGTCTTAGGATGAAAAAATATGTTCAGTGTAATTTATTTTTTAGACTGATAAAATGAAATCTAACACATGAATTATGAAAAATAAACAAAAAAATTATAAATAATTTTATTGCACCTGAAAGAGATAAAGTTTACTACAAGCGGATCAAATTGCTTTGCTTGATATATCAATGGTTGATTTTATGAAATGATATGAAACTCTACTTTAACCCTTTTTGTGTGTTTTGTAACCTTAATTGTATTAACATTAACAATGATTTATCACAAATGTCAAACCAAACCGTGTCAACATTTTTCGTAATGGAAGAAATTTTGACAATAATTTCCTTTTTTACTTAGTTAGACAACTCTTTGGTAAATCAATATTATTTTCTCATATTTATATTGTTGCTGACGAGGGAAGGGTAAACATTTGATTATATTGGTGACGTCAACAACCAAAACATGTGGCTCATCACTTATGGCTCATATGGAAATGTAAAATCGTGGGGCTTTACAACGGGTGAACCAAGAACAGTGATTGCAAAACATCAGTCTCTCATAGTGTCATTTGACCAACGTCCTAAGTAGCGGTAACATTTTTGCCATCTTTGACTAGTTTTAGTTTAACACATTGTTTTATCTTTTTCTCTTTTTTGGTAAGTTCATCTCGACATCAACCCATGATGACATATTTTACGTTTGGACCAATAGCCAACCATTAATCTGATTGTATAATGTCACTTCAGCTAAGTTTGTGTTCTTAAAGGAGAGAGAAAGGTAAATTTTTAATTCTGATTTCTTTCATTCTAGTGTTTGTTTATTTTTGTTTTGAGTTCTAAGAATTTTTCCTTCAATTGTGCGGTTTTTTTTGCTTTGCAAATACTTTACAATATCAGTGAAGAAGTAGTATCATGTTAATGCAACCACAACCGATGAAGTGTGCATCAACTTCTTCAAAGGCTCACTTGTTATCAGTGACACTCTCGAAATGTATCTACTTAGAAAAAATTTCTAATTTATATTTTGGGCATAATATATTAAAATACAGTTAATGTGTGATTTGCTAAGTGTCATTTTGTTTGTTTCTTTGATATGAAGGTCAAATGCATGATTGTTGTTAACAACTATGAGAAACTTGTCGTTATTGTTTGATGTTTGGTCTTAGATGTTGGAAGAAGCTTAATACTTGTTATGTTTTTTTTGTCAAACAATTTTTATGTCTTGATTCTATATGTGTGTCTTTGCCTAGTATGAAGACTAAAAGTAAAGGAATAATTTTATTTTTATCTCTCTTGGTTTATATGCAGCTGTACTACAAAATTAGTGCACTACAAAATATTGAAATCATAATTTTTGTGCTTGTGATTATAAAGTAGAAACATGATATTGTTATATCCAAAGATTTCAGTGTGTAAGTCATTTATCATATCAAAATCAAAACTCATTTTTATGAAAAATATTTATGATAAATAATGTTAAATTATTTATATTATAACCAATTTTAAATAAAACATATGTATTGTGATGATGCGATAATGAGCAATAATTAATTATTAATTGTGATTATCATCCAAATTCATATGATCTACCATTTTGAGTCACGATTCCTATTAGAATGGATAAGAAATCAATCTGTGGTATTCTATTTCATTCAAAATTGTTGTCTTAGACGAAAAATTTGTCAATGTAATTAAGTGTTCTTTTATATTGACAAAATGAAATCTAACACACATGAATTATGAGAGAAGATCAAAAATTCGAACATAATTTTATTGGATCTGAAAGAGATGACATTTTACCACAAGTTCAAGTTGCTTTGATTGATATATCAATTGCTGATTTTATGGTATGAAACTCTACTTTAACTTTTTTAAATGTGTTTGGTAACCTTAATTGTATGACGTTAACAATGATTTACCACAAATGTCAGACCAAACCATGTTAACATTGTTTTTTTTTTTCAAATTGAATTATATTAGAACAACAAAATACATAGTCTACTGCATAAGCTGAAGGAAGAAGAAGATATCCTCAGAAGCTAAATCCCATAAGAAGGGACCCTTAAACCCACACACGGGGAACATAAACAACCAGGCAAATTTCAAAACTTAAATCCCCACATTACTGAGAGCTCAAAGGAGAGGACAGAAGAGATAGTAACCATGAACCTTAGAACCACCGGAGGCTTACAAGGAGACAGCCAAATGAAACAAGGATGAGCCTCCAATAAGGACAGACCACCAACACTTGAGAGCTTGACAACCAAACCAAAGAACAGAAACAGGTCCACCCGCCACACACAGCAGAACAGAGTACAACACACCTCAAATCAGACCTTTTCACCGGAGAGAAGCCAATAGCAACCAAAGTATCCTCGGGACGCTTCACCGTTGCAGAAAAAACCTCAAAGAAACATACCATTCCGCACCAAACTAGAACCAATTAGAGAAAGCCATAATCTTGAAAGCACCATCTGGAGAAACAACACAGGAGACGCGAAACCAAACTCGGGATATAGGCACCTGAAAGCGCACTCAGAAACACCATGTCGACGCAACGACTCAACCGAGAACATAAACTCTTTGCAGAAACAATGAGTAGCAAAGGAACTAGAGTTGAAGAAAGTCCAAAGACGACGTCAGCGAAAGCACCTGCACTGCCCCAAGCAGCTACACCGCACCGTCAACAGGTCCTCGACCTGACATATGGCGCCAGACTCATCACTGGACCCAACTCTCCAAACCGACACTCCACCTGAAACAAGCAAGAGAGCAGGAACCACACTCCAAGCGCAGAACACAGACTAGACAAAAACCAAAGGGGAGCAAGAGAATCAGGACGATTAAGCACCAGCTACCACCACAGAGGTCTCTTCTATAGCGACTCACCCAATCGACAGATACTAAAGGGATCCAAGCACCGAAACAGCCACAAAAGACTCCAAGACCCTACAAGTTTATCAACCCAAGATCCAGTAGATCTGGACCACCAACCACCGTTCTAAATCGAGTCAAGATACACACCAAGGAGGACAAGCCACCATGGGACAAGCACAGACTGCTTGAGACTGAGGCAAACTAGCACTCACCGGACTGAGAAGTAATTAAACCCTCACCCAAAAAGACAAAAGACCAAATAAAACTTAGATTAAACTAAAGAGGCTAAGGAGATCCTCCCTCACGTAGCGGCGGTGACGAGCACGGCCCACCACAGAGGGAGATCGGCGGCGGTAAAGTCTTCTTCTTCTCTCTTCTTCTTCACGGCCTTTTTGACCTCTCCCCTTTAACTTTTACTATATTTTTTTGGCAATAATTTCCTTTTGGCAACTTTGTTTTCTTAATGGAAGAAACTTTTGGCAACAATTTCCTTTTATAAAAAGAGTAATTGGCGTAGATGCACCCAGAAACTCATGTAATTTGCTATATAACCTTGTTTCTTTTTAATATTTTTAGTGACTATAATACCCTTATCTCTATCTCTCTCTTGTCCCTTTTATGTGTTCTAATCTCTTTATCTCTCGTACAAATTCTTCAAATCATCTTCTAATTCAACACAAATCTTTATTTTTTTATTCTGATTCTTTTGACATCCATAATGTTAATCTTATTATCTCACTGCAATTTCAATGTTTCCAATTTCGAATCACAATCAACTTTTAGATAATATATACGTTAGTAGGTATTTTATTATTTAACTGCTATTATTTAGATTTTAATGAATTATTAATCGATACATGAAGTGTTAGCTGTTACAAATAGATTTGGAGCTATTTAATAGATAACTAATTAATTGTTAATAGTTTCATTAACTGATATATGATTTGTTAGTCGATACATTTGTTTGATACATAGATTGTTAGATGATACTGAAATTATTAGCGGATATGTTAGTTGATATGTAGATTGTTACCTGCTATATAAATATTTAGCTGATAGATCTAGAGTTACTTGTTTTCGACAAAGCATAATGACATTTTCGTCCGCACAATATCAAAAAGTTACTTCTTTTTGGATTATCCATAATTATGGGCATTCAGCAAATTTGGACCTTAATTGGGGATATTCCACACATTGTCTCTTATAAAAAAACTTATTTTGTAATTTTATTTTTGTCTCAAAGAATTCATTTTACTAGTTTTTTCGTTATGAATACTATTTTAAAGACATTTTTAAGTGAAAGTTTCAGTGTTGAAGAACTTAAAGTTATATTTTGAGTTATATTTAATCCGAATACTTCTAAAACCTTTATAAAGACACTTTTGATTTTATCTATAATTTAAACTGTTAACTTAATTTTTAAAGAAATAGAATTTAGTTATGGAAAAAGTGAGTCTTACTCAATTGAAATCACTTCTCTATTTGTATTTGTTGTAGATTGAGTTTGATTTAGTATAATCATTTTCATTATAAAAATGTGACATGACATCCCATAAAAATGCAAAGCTATATGTTTTAATTGAACCTTTCTACTTGAGCTTTGTAAACTAAGAATGAGCGAGTTCCAAAATAATTTGATCCAAAAGCGCTTCCCAACGAGCTTGGTTCTGAAAACGCCAACTGCGACTTCTTCAAAACGCACCCACTGCTGAAGCTCTCCCTGCGTTTCACACACATCAAACTGAGAATGGATTCAGGTCGTTGGTTAGTTGCTAAGAAGAGTCATTTTACCTCGCTGTATCGAGTAACCGTGTAGCTAAGCCTTTTCTTCTGTTAGAAGGTGAAACCCATATTGCTCTAATTCCACAAACAGCCGGTTTAGCTTCCTCTTCACATACAATGGCTCCATTATCCAATCTATCATCTGATCCCTGACACCTTTTTGATACTTGTCTTTGCAACACAACGTTTCCAAACTGAATGGAGGTTGAAGGCGAAGAAGAGCTCTCTTTCTTAAACCGTCTTTCATCCTCAGGAGGAGCTTTGATCTTAAATGCTTCCTTAATTGGCTCCGCAACTAAACATCCGCTGATCCTCTGAGATGAGACAGACAGATAGACCTGCCACATAACACGGTAGCTCTTTGAAACCGCTGTGGAAGTAAAGAAACTATTCAAAACATCTTGGTTAATTGGCTAATAACTAAAGCAAGTATTCCCAACAGGTTACTATCAGATCGCAGTTGGCTCAAAAAACAAATGTTTGTTAGGACTCGTACCTTACAATGTTTGTGAAGAATCCAACCCTCACCCAACTCAACCTCCATCACTTTCACAACCTCTTGCACCTACAAGTGCAAACAATAACCTATAAGATCCTCTAACCAGTACAGGAAACAGCATTGTGAAAGGAAAACGAACCTTGTTTCTGTGTGCAGGAGAATCATTTTCCAATAAAACCATAACAATACGGTTCTTGTTGAAAGAAGGCGATGCGAACACTCTCTCGTTCTGCCAGCCCTGAGAACAATTCAAAAACCCAACACTTAATCAAGGAAACAATATATCTTCAACACATATATATAATAAGGTCACAGTCATCCTAACCTTAAAGGGGATACCATACATATAGTCCTTGTGAAAGCTTTGATGGTTCTTCTCATCTAACTCATCCCCAGGAGCATACGTAGCTCCACACTCTGCGCAGTGTCTGAGAAGAAAATCAGATTGGCCCAACTCTAAGTGGAACTGTGTATAACTCCGCTTCTTGCTGAGATTCTTGGATCCAAATGAAGATCCTTTCCTCAGTGGTGGATTCCCAATACATCCCTTTAGCACTTCACTTCTGTAATAACCAAAGCATCAACCAATCAAAGTTTCTAAAAATTAAGAAAAATCAAAACTTTACACCTAAAATAGAAAACCCAGATGATGATTCATGTACCACATATCAAAGATCGATTCTTTCATTAGCCAAAGGAGATGATTCTTTCATATACCTATCGACTGTGGCGGATCGTCGCTCGTAGGTATTAACGATGACGTTTCGACTTTTCTCCCACGCGGCTAAACCATCGTCTGTGTCTGGTGTTGCTGAGGCATCGGCGATGGGAGACGGAGAAGAAGCAGAGGGCTTGAAGAAAGAGTTGATCTTTGCTTGCATAGCTTACAGAATTGGGATTTGATTTTAGGGTTTGCTTTGCCCCTTTCCTCTTCTTCTCCGATTTTGGCGCCACCGGAATTTTATTTTCCCGCCGCGGGAAATAACATTATCAAATCAACTAATTGAATTAAGAGGAGATTAAATCTATAAACCAGAATATTGGTTTTGGACAATCCTGATGCTGGAGAATCTTTAGCATGCGCTCCATCACGGCGCCATCTTAGTCAGGCCCATTGTCTTAATTCAAGAAACTGTAATCCTAAAATCATACAAACTATATATTCTAACCATTTTCAAAAATTAAAGAAACTCTAGTACCAAAAAATCATTCAAACTAATACATATGTAAGAAAAAATTTCAAAACTAAAAAGGGCCCCGAATATAATAATAGTGTGAGACGAAAAGGATATGTGTGAATTTGTTTGGGGACGGGGTAGTTAAAAAAAATATTCAATATGTTTCTGAAACTAGGATTTTCTAAATTTATTTTTTGTTCAAAAATGATAAATTTTCTAAAATTTTAAGGTACTTTTAGTAGTTAATATTGAAAAATTGTATATTTTTAATAAATATTAATTGAAAATTTTTGAATTGATTGAATACTATTTATTGATATTTATTGAAAAATATATAATAAAATAAATAATAAATTCAATTATATTTTTTTAATCTATACTATACTAAAAGGGGATATAAGCCATGGAGAGGGTGTCCACATAGGATAAAAAAATCAACCAATTAAAGAACCTGAAATTGCCATGTCATCTCATTTATTTTTCGTAAAAAATAAAAAAACAATACGAAGGTGAGAATCGAACCCGGGTTAGTATGATATATATATAGAACAGTTACCACTAAGCCATTGAAACTTTCTTGGACACATATACAAGAACCACTAAGTATATAATCACAAACTCTTATGTACATTTACAATAATATGAATTCAACTTTCAAGACTCCGATACTTTGTTTTGTAAAAACAAAATAAGTAAGTGACTAAGCTAATATATTCTTAGAAAGTGTGAGAACGTTGACAAATATGAAAAAGCATAGATTTTTGTTTTCGTGACAAAATTAAGAATTTTGTAAAAGTAAGTTTAACATATAAATTTTCGTGACAAATATGAAAAAGCATAAATTTTTATAAAATTTTGACAAAACAACTCAAAACATACTTCTCTAATGTCTTAATAAAATATTATTTAAGGGTGCAATAATTAAATATATTAATTCAATAAATTTTGTAATTTATAGACAAAACAATAACACAACAAATTTTGAAACATTTGTTTAACCTATCGATTTTTTTTCATGAGAATCCAACTAAACAAGATAAAAAAAAATTAGATTTACAGATATTTAATTACCATTTTATTCAATTTTGATTAATTTCAAATTGTCATAATGTATCTTTTTGAAGTTACAAATATGAAAAAGCATAGATTTTTGTACAATTTGACAAAACAACTCAAAACATATTTTTCTAATGTCTTAATAAAATATTATTTAAGGATGCAATAATTAAATATATTAATTCAATAAATTTTATAATTTATAGACAAAACAATACCACAACAAATTTTGAAACATTTGTTTAACCAATCGATTTTTTTTCATGAGAATCCAACTAAACAATTAGATTTACAAATATTTAATTACCATTTTATTCAATTTTGATTCATTTCGAATTGTAATAATGTATCTTTTTGAAGTTACAAAAAAATAATGTTCTTTCTTTATTACACTAGCATTATATATAGATTCTATATACACAAAATAAATATAATATAACAACATAAGCTTATTTTCCCCGATTCATATGAAAACTTTTTAAGTTATCCCCCAAAGCAAATTAATTAAATCAATGAAATTGTTAAAATACAGCAAATTAATATATAATTTTTATTTTAAATTAAATTATTTAAAAAGTGTATTTTCGTTAAAACAAAATAATAAATAAGTAAAACTGATTTAATGGTAATTTTTATGATATATATATATATATATATATATATATATCAATTCTGTGAAAGAAATAGAAGCTTAATATGGAAAAAAATCTTAAATACAAAAACCTCTAAAAATTAACAAAAATACTAATAAATTAAACTATGATATCACTTAAAAGCTTCTTAGACCATATTAATAAAATATTTAAACGATAATTAGACAAATTTGATTTTTTTCCAGCAAAAAGTTTATTATTAATTAGCATCAGCTATTTCAAGATGTTTAAGAAATGGTGGACAAAAAAATAGGATGGACATTAATGATATATGAACTATGAATAGTACTTTGTGAAGCAGACTTAGATAACATATTTGTACATCCATTTTAGTCCTTTTTGATGCATAAATTCAATTTCTTCAGAGTAGTTATTCCACAAATAGATCGTATGAGATATTGTTTTGATATGTAGATTTGTTTTTTCAATGTTAAGAAGATTGATAACTGTAAAAATGTCTCCTTCGAATATGATATGTCTATAACCGAGTCCCCAACATGAGACAATTTGATTAAAAAGTAAATAATTTTATTTTTTTTATATTATATAATCAATATATATTATTTACTGATAATAAAAATATAGTTATTCATCTATCACAAATATCTATGCAAATATGTGAATCAAGTACAACAATCAAACAACATAATGATTTCCACAAAGAAAGTTTAAAAAATATATTTATGTTATGTAGTCATATTTTATATTCTTTAAATAATGTAATACAATATTATACATTATTTTTTTAGAATTGAGAAATACATATATCAGTTAGACAAATTAAGCGATAATTAGACAAATTTGATTTTTATTTTGTGAGCAAAAAGTTTATTATTAATTAGCATTACTTATTTCAAGATGTTTAAGAAATGATGGACAAAAAAATAGGATGGACATAAATGATATATGAACTATAAATAGTTTTTTGTAAAGCTGACTTAGATAACACATATGCACATCCATTTCCAGTCATTTTTGATGCATAAATTCAATTTCTTCAGAGCAGTTATTCCACAAAGATATCGTATGAGATATTGTTTTGATATTCAGATTTGTTTCTTGATTGTTAAGAAGATTGATAAGTGTAAAAATGTTTCATTCGAATATGATATGTCTATAACCGAGTCCCCAACATGTGACAAATTTGTTAAAAAGTAAATAATTTCATTTTTCTTATATTATATAATAAATATATATTATTTACTGATAATAAAAATATAGTTATTCATCTATCACAAATATCTATGCAAATATGTGAATTAAGTACAATAATCAAACAACATAATGATTTCCACAAAGAAAATATAAAAAATATATTTATGTTATGTAGTCTTATTTTATATTCTTTAAATAATATAATACAATATTATACATTATTTTTAGAATTAAGAAATACATATAATATCTTATCCGCGCGTAACGCGGTTAAAAAATCTAGTATGTGTAAATACTCTAAAAAATCTTTCATTCCGAACTGAGGGAGTATATAAAGTTTTGTTCGACATCGATAAAGAAGTGACAAAGTGGGGAAAATGGGCAATGGGGAATAGACACGTGTCCAGATTCTAAGCAAAAGGATGTACATCACGTGCGCATCATTCTAATATGTGACAAAGTGGAGAACTGGGCAATAAGAAATCGACAGCTGTCAAAGTTGGGTGGAAAAGTATGAGAGATCACATGCGCCCATCATTTTATCCATTGTCTTCCTAAACCTTTGGGGGACCTTCTCTATCTGGACATCTTTTTGACTTTCCTTCTTTGGATTTCGTCATGACTCTTGAAATTATCGTTTTATAAATTTATGGTTCAGTATGGCATAATATATGATATATCTATGGTTTTAATCATGTATGTTATGGTTTTGAATCCACTTTAAACATTCTCATCAAATCATAAGTTCCCCGATAAAATTTGACTCGAGTTCATGATGATTATCATTAGTTTAAAGTAGTACCTAAGCTATCTATATGAGTATTTGATATTAATTTCTTGTTGAAAAAAATAAATCTGTCATAAGTTGTTGGACAATTCTTTCAAATAGTTTTTTTTTTAGGTTTTTGTCATAAAAATATATTTCAAAGAGGAAAATGACCAAAATAGTTTTTAATTTTGAATTTTGATATTTATTTTTTATTTTTTAAAATTTGAAACTTTATCCTCAAAACTCCACTCCTTATCTCTAAACCGTAGATCTAGATTAGTTAATCCTATGATATAAATTTATTTTTATTCTTTAATAAAATCAGTTTTGGTTATTTTCCTTCTTCAAGATTATTTTTTTAAAAATAAACTAAAAAAGTTAGAAATATTCTAAGGAATTTTTCTAAGTTATTTGATTTGCTTCCTTGTATTGTAGGCACCAAATCAAACATGTCACATCATATAACTTTTTTATTGAACGACTAATTCACTAAATCAAATATAACATCTTTACTATTTCATCTTTGAGAGATCTTGATACAAAGTTCACCAAAACCACAAAATGATACAAGTTATTAAAATGAGTTTAGCTTAGACCACCCAAAATCGACCAACGTAAACAAACACACATAAATATAAAACAACCCCCCCCCCCCCCCCCCCCCCCCCCCAACAGAAAATAAAGTAACGCAAACATGCAACTATATACATAATAGATGTGAGAGAGAATGATTTTGAAGAATCAAATTGTCCTCGGTTTTAGTTTTGATGATGGACTACTACATGTCCCGGACATGGAAGACGTTAGGGTTCTTGACGACGATATCATACATATGGATGGAGTTAAACTTTGAGAAGTCGCGGGGGAGTGAGATGAGATCTATCGATGTTCTCTTATGGAACTGGAGGAGATGATCGAAGTTGTCTTCATTGTAGTACCTTTCCCATCCAAGACCCTTCAAGATCCTCTCAAGTGATCCGTACGAAGAGACAACCTCATTGGTCGGAAGATGGACAAGGATCTTCCTTCTCAGCCTCTGCTGCTGGTTGCCACTGGAGGAGGAAGACTCCGAGGAATCTCCGGCGGATTGGTTGTAAGGATTCTCAACCAGCCTCATCACTCCGTTCTTGTTGAACACCCACACACCAGACATTGTGATGATGATTGTTTACGAACTAGAATTTTGTAGTTTTTTGTTGTTGTTTGTGTATGATTGCTCTTCACAATGAGCTTGTTGATTTTGCTGAGGAGAAAAGAAACTGTGAAGAGCGTTATATATAAATATGTTAGTGGGGTCATGTTAAGATGCTGAGAAATATTTTATGACTATATCATATAGATGTATTAACATATATTAAAATGTATGCTAATATGTTAAACATAGAATTCCAGAATTCTCGAAAGGGACGAATCTTATCTACCCGTCTTCCACCAATTTATAAGTATATCATATATAAACAGAAAAGAATAACTCAACTTTCATGTAATTAAAACTTTTATGTTATTCGAATTACAAGATGTAATTAAGAAAAAAAGAAGAAGCATCGCCATATCTTTTCTACAGAGATTAATTGGAAGAATGTTATACTTAATCTAGTATGAAAATGATTTAATCTGTGTGTTAGAAAATGAGAAATTTTGTTCATCACTTTAGAATCTTCGAAATAATCTTTTTCAAAAAATATTAGAAAATAATGGGTCCACATACCCTATGAGGAATTAGTTTTTTTTTTTGGAGGGGGGGGGGGGGGGGGGGGGGGCGGGGAATCTCTCCTCTCTTTTTTTATGTTTTTTTGCGTGGTTAATTAATTTCTTTCTTCTTCTTTATGTCAAAGAATCTTCGGTAGGATTTCATAAAATTTAGATTCTTGATCGTAATATTAAGATATATAAATATATTATATGGGAATTCAAGGCAAGACTTCTTCTAATTTGCATGAGGTCATGCTTGAGTAACATCGGTTAAAGAATTGTATCACTCGCAATATACTTACTATTTATGAGATTATTTACAAATATGAAAAATATTTGTTTTTTTTTTTTTTTTTTTGACAGCAAACAATTCACAGACTCATATTGACTCTGTAAACCAAATTGGTAACTCTGCACCCATGTGTACGACGAAAGACGGTTGATGCCGGGCACTGCGTGCTAAGCTATCCGCCTTTTGATTCGCCGTTCTTGGTACATGAACGATCTCTGAGTTGTGGAAGCTTCTTCTCAAAGACTTGATGTCTTCCAGGTAGGTTCCAAATGCAGGCCATTCCTCGGGTTCCGAAACCATCTTCACCAACTGAAAACAATCTGTTGCAAACGTAACCTGAAATTGTCGTAAATTCCTCATACATTCCATTGTCCATATCAATGCCTCCACCTCCGAGTGAAGAGGTGATAGGCATGCACGTACATTTCGTGCCCCTAACAAACCATCAAAGCCTGGTAAATTACTAAACCATCCTTGCCTTGAGAACGCAGCCTTATCCGTCTATAAAACACCATCGTCCTATATTCGTTTGAATGGAACTATTCTGTATATCCGGTGCCACTTGCTGATTCCTTAAAACCTGAGCCTCTGCCCAAAGGGTTGATTCCAATTCAGCCAGCTTGAGTGTGTCCCTCGGATCAACGTCAATATTGCTAAACACCTTATTATTCATACCTTTCCAAATATACCATAGGATCCATGCAAACTGATGGTCTTCAATCTTTGGATTAACTCTCCAAAAAAGATGGTCCATATTCGCAAAGAAAGAATCTAGAGGAAAAATATTCGGGTTCGATGGTATCTTAGATAAGGCCCACACCTGTCGTGCTGGAGGACAGTCAAAAAACACATGGTTTATTGATTCCTCCTGATCACCACAACGTGAACAAAATATATCTCCTTGTATTTTGTATTTTGTATTTGTATTTTGCGTGATATATATAACTAGATCGATGATTTAGTTTTCGTTTAGAAAATGATTAATTTCTCTTGTATTTAAGTTTCATATTTTGAATAATTTCATAAAATAATACTATATATAGTAAGAATCCTAATTTATGTTTTAGGTAAGAGATATATGAATAGGGAGAATCTCATAAAAAACCCTCAAAAACATGTTTAACCTTCAAAAATCAATATATTTTTATTATAAATTACACTATTTTTTTAAAAAAAATATCATATCATTGTTTACAATAACAATTTCAGATATAACTTATAACAATTAATGGTGGCTTTTTACTTAAGCATTAACAGTGACGTTTTTGGCATATCTCTAATTATAGTTTCCGACATCATCGTTGAAAATGACAAAAAAAAAACTATTTTGAACTTTTCAATTTTCAATTTTCAATTTTCAATTTTCAATTTTTTTCCTGGATTTTAATTTGGTCTTATTAATTTTTTCTTTTCTTTTTAGCTATTTTTTTTAATTTTCTTAATCTTTATTTTATTTTCTGAACTTTAAAAAAATCTGAATGTTTATTAAATTTTATTTAAATTTACAATTTTTTTTAAAAAAATCTGAATTTTATTTAATTTTTTATTTATTTTATTAATTAAATAATTAAAAAAATTGACACATCATCCTTTTACCTGTACTATTGGTCATTTTTTTATAATACAAATACAGTTTGAAGGTTAAAAGTGTTTGTGAAAAAAATTAAGGTTTAAAATGATAGTAAGTGACACTTTGAGAGTGTTTTATGCGATTTACCCTAGTGAACATAATAAAACCCCTAAAACTTATCATTGTTTTGTTCCAATAATTAAAAATTTCATATGTAGTTTCAAGATCAATAGAAATATTTTTGTAAGGTCAATATAAGTCTACATAATTAAAAAATATAGTTTTTTGCATGAAGGTTATAGTTCTGAAAATGATAAATTAAAGCGAAATGACTACTCGAGCCGTTTCATTTTAGTTATCGTTTTGGGTTTATACACACAGATTATAAAAATATTTAATTTTTCATATTTCAACAATAAAAATATCATTACTTATACAACTAATCATATTTCAATAAATAGAAAAATAAATTAGAGAATATTGTTAATAAATGGAGTATCTTGTAGAAAACGAATGGAGTATCTTTTACAAGGAAAATTGAACTTCGTGTAAATAGTACTATAATAAATGCAAAGATAATTTTTAATGATGTGAGACATATAAACAATTAAATGCTTTAGTTTTGAGAAAAAATAAGTGGCCTAAAATTTGGATATGTCATATGTGTATCATACCTAGATCCCGAAACAATGTCATGTTTTGATAATAAATTATTATTTCCAGTTTAATTTAGTTAGGTTCCAATTGGTGACCATGTTGAAAGAAAAATTATGGTGTATTTATTATTCCTCAAATTTTTTTGTCAAATTATTAATTGATAGGTCCCATATTTTTTCTCTAAATTCCTCAAAGATGAATGAATTTATAAAGAAAAATATCCCTCTGCAATTTTGATGAGGAACAAAATGAATAAAAATTCTTATCTTTTAATTTGTTCAGTTTCTCACATGAAATTTTATTTTTTATTTTGTTCATTTTTTCTATTCATCTTGTGGTCACCAACGAACTTTTATTCTTTTAATTATTGAAAAGGTTGCCATACAAATTAAATGTTATATGATGATTTAAGTTTTTATTCGTCCTCTTCTTCATTTTTTATTGTAAAGTAACGCTCCTAAAATTCTATGTATGTTCAGTAGACATGAAACATATCAGCAGAATTGGCGTGGTGTCACGTGGATTTTCAACACTTAATGGTCCTTACTCTCCTTTTGGTCGAGACAGTTAATTAAGTTCATGTCTTGCCAAATTCTTCTACCTTGTTCCTCGATCTATGCCTTTCCCCCTCTCTTTTATATGTTTACTTGTATTAACATATCTTTCATATAGAAGTAAGAATGGGAAGTAATTTAATACATATAAATTATAACATATTTTCTTATGTCAATTTTGACTATTGGATCTGATCAGTGATCACGATATATATGTGTGTGTGTGTGCATATATTATCTATGAAATCGTTAACATTATTATTATGTCTCAAAAAACATTATTGTACCAAAATTTTTTATTATGTCTCACGTGGGAATAAGGTCGAAAGTAATTTGGTCATAGATTAGTATAGAGCTTGATAGGAGTAATTCTTTAGCCATCAAAAGATTTATCCCTTCAGTTATATCCTCTATCTTTACATAGATCCTTGGGTCCTCGCTCACATATGCAATGTGATAAGGACTAGCTTCATAATCATCATATTCTGTTTCTAGAGGGGTCTAGTATATTGCAATAATTCATAATACTGCTATATTCTGTATGTTATTTTTATTTTTATAATTTTGTGAAAAGATGGACAAGATGTACACATAAAGGCAAATGAAAGAGTAAAGAGAGACATTAAGGGAAGTGCATGGGAGCGAAGGCCCTCGTGGGAGATGATGCGACTATGCGATGCCACCCACATTCACTCCTCAAGCCTCATTCTCTTTAACACTCGCACAGCCACAAAATTTTTGTCCTTTTGTTCCTCTTTAATTTTACTTACCGTTTTAGTCCATAGATCTATATTATACGACATGCCATGACGTTGCTCGTGAAATTTGTAATTTATTTGTAAAAAAAAATCAATATTTGAAGACGTTGCTGATGATTTACTTTTGGGTAACCTACCTATCATTTTGCAATCAATCATGAGGTAGAAATATAATAGTTGGTATTTTCATCATTATGATATTGCTCAAACAAGATTAAAATATTCTATCAAACTATTCTAGTGATATAATATGACCTAAATAAGTTCTAAACTAGTTTTCTGTGCGGGAGGAATATCCATCACACTTGTTTATTTGTGATGATTTAGCGATGGAATTAATTTATGCCCTAGATTTATTGAAAACGTCCTAAACTGTGAGATACATTTCACAACTAAAACTTCTGGTTACCTAATTGTATTGTAATAGAGATTTATTTTACAAACTAGCTTACTATGTACAAAAATTCCAGCCAGCTTATCATAACATGAGCTTTTGCTCATGGAATTATATATTTGATTAGAGATTCAGAACATAATGAAGATAACGTATTGGCACAAAAAATTGTGTGCTTTTATATCAAAAGGTTACAACCCATCTCATCCTAACCTAGATGACAACAAGCTACTTGAGTGTGTATTTGCCGGATATGATTCACGGATCTCATATCGATGACCCATTCCACCAAAATCTGACGTTCATTGACCATAGTCGCAATTCAATGAATACTGATATTGATTATTCTCATGCATCTTATGCATGTACTTCTTCTATCCGTTTATCGTTTGCTTTGTTCTTGATGTGTCAACATCTTAAAGGTAAATTCTACAAAACTAAAATATATACAATATCACTAAACTTTTGAAACTATTATATTTGATTATCTACATGTTGTTTCTAGAGTCTTCCCAGATACACTTTCCAACTATTATTCTTATTGTTCATGTGTTCACATAATCTACGCCACACTGATTCAGACATCAAAATATGCATCACACTTTTATATGTTGTGTTTTGTTACTATATATCCCTAGACATCAGAAATGATTTAGTTGTTGTGAACATTCAAGCCATCTTGAACGTTTTGTTAATTGATATTGCAAAATCAATTAAGAAAAGTTAATTTAAATGTAATTCACACACCTACAAACATATATATATATATACTCTAAAATTAATTAACAGTAATTAACACACATACACAAACATATATATAAAGTTAACTAGGGTCGGCCCGCCCTACGGGCGATATATTAGTTAATTTGATATTCACTAAATGCTCGAGTTGAAATTTGTTTTAAGATTCAAGAATTTGGTTATCTGTTATGCGGTGGTATAGTTGTTTTTGATTATTCTTGCTTTGGTATTGTATCAAATTAACTAATTGTCCAACTCATAATTATAGATGTACAAATGTGGATTTGTGATAAAGTTTGATGACAATACTGTTTTTTTTTTAATTCTTATTCATAGTGGAGTGTGCATGTGTCACAAAGAGACATATATCAACTTTTATGTTTTTGTGTATGAATTTTAAATATATATTATTTTGTATAATGCATATTTGCTCTACAACATTTGCTTGTAGAGTAAAAAACTGTTTTCTATATTTTTAAAAGAGAAATATTTAGTCTAGAATATAACATGGACATATGTATTGACTATATATAGAAGTTGGATGTTATTTTAAAATGACATATGTATAGAGGTTTTTCAACCATTACTTCACTGACACAAAACATTTATAACTGCAAATACATTCTTTTAAAAGCAAAACTAATAAAAACGTGTACAACAAATATATTTTGATATATATTATATACATCAAGTTATAAAGGTTGGAAACATTGCAAAACTGTTTGGAGCAAAGTTTTTAACTTCACGATCTTCATCTTGACGTCAGTTCAGTGCCGGCCCTGGCCACAAGCAGAAGAATCATGGACTTCCAGCCAACACGATAATAAGTATTTTCGCGGCCACATATTTATAAAAAGTAACTTTAGCCTAGTGGTTCTAAGAGAAATTACCAGTGCTGGAAGTGCTGGGTTCAATTACCCTTGACAACTTTTTGTTTTATTTTAGCTCCAAATATAAAATGAGACACATGTCACTCCCATAATGCACGACTTGATGACGTGACATCACAGGAGAGAAGCGAACATATTTTTATATATATATTTAACTGTAATTCACACACACACATATATATATGTAGATATATGTATATATTACATAATTCTGTTCGCAGACGCACATATATATGTACATATAGGGAGGGATCTATAGCTTTAGTGGTATTCTTATTGCGAAAGATATGCTCGAGTAGCCAATGAAGGAGCGATTGGTATAGGTCACTTACAGCTTAGAATGATTCTGTCAAGAAAATGATATCTCGGTTTAATTTTAGATACCTAACATTACTAGTATTGGTTTTATATTTTATTATATATCATTAGACTATACATTGAATTTGATTCCAATCTAGTGAATCGCTCTATATCATGATCTATTTTTTTCTTTATAGGTAATTTTAAAATTATATATAGTTAGGGCATCTTAGAATAATTTTGTACTATGAATGATTTAAGAATAACAATTAGCGTAGGCATGTAGCCATTTTATGGGTTCATATATATATATATATATATATATATATATATATATATATATCATTTTTTTCTAATTCTATAATCTTACAATCTAATTGGTTGGCAAAGGTAACTACAACATCTCAAATTCAAATCTCTAACGCGGGATAAGACGATACTTTTACAATGCACGTATAATCAGATCAATTACAATTGAATTAATGATTCAAAAATTTATGATTATTTAGGAAATTTAGGTATACCTACGCCATTTTTATCGAACTTGCATGAAATACTAATTAAAGTTCCCATAAAATTAAATCGAAATACTTTAATTATTTTATATGGCAAGGTAATAATATTTACATAAATAAACAAATATAGTTATTATCAATTTATACTGTTATCATCATAATAAAATATAAAGGAAATATAATACGCGTAGATAAAAAAAGAAATATAATATGCCCAAAATTCTAAGAGGGTAAGAGGAAAAAAGAACTGCCAAGAGATCATATGGTGAACTGAACTTAGATTTATGAGTGTCACTACCAGAAATATACCAACTGAACTATTGACTCATAAGAATTTGTATAAATTGGTTTTATTATCTTACCGGGACCAAGTGACCCCTATCTCTTTAGTGGATCAGCCGATGCTTAGTTTTTATATGTCAAGAAAATAACTATTTGTTTCTTCTTCGGATTATAATTTACATGTGAATAATACTAGTTGAACTTTACACTAATAGTGATGATATATAGCTCGAGAGTATGATACTAGTTGCAGTGTAAACTAATTAGCATGACGTATCACGTTGATATTAGTTAAGGTCAATTTAGCTCAGCTGCCGAAATTTCAAAAGAATTGAAAAAGTACTACGATAATGAATAGTATTACACTTTTGGCAGCACACAATGCAGTAAACGCGCTCAATTATGAGATGTTGTGTTCGTAGGTTAACAAAGAGAATACGATCTCTCTCCGAGTTGCAAATTCGAATAATAGGTACAAAGCAGAAACTTTTTAATATTCGTGTTTATATATATATTTTTATGAGTATTGTGTAAAAGACCATCTAACTTAGAACATAGGTTTCTTTGGAGTGCTTCAGTATTCGTGTCTCCCTTGAAGATCCATTTGGGCTCACCTATGTTACTATATGGACGGACTGATGTAAGTACCGGATCGTTGCTGCGGGAACTTTGAGGATCCTCCACCCTTATGTTTTGGCTCTTTGGATAGGAATCTTTTTCAGGTTCCCTACCCCTCTCTATGAAGTCTCTTGGACCTGTCTCTATCCTTCGTTTGGAGATCGATGTGCTCTGCGTTTTGGACTGCAATCATCAACGCTTCTCCTTCGCTTATGTTTTGGATTTTGGCTTATGTATTAGAGTTTCTTGTAAATCGTTTTTAGTTGTCTAGTAGTTTTCTCTTATGGCTCTGGAAAGATTTCGATCTTTGCCGGCTTATGGCTCCGGAAGAAAAATGTTTCTTGCCGGCTTAGGTGTGTTTCGACTGTATTTCACCTGTGATAATATAATCTTTCAGATGACAAAAAAAAAAAAAACTTAGAACATAGGTTCGACAAATAAAACGTGTTATTTAATGTAAGAATACTAAGAAATAAGAATATAAAATGTTCCATGTTTTTGGATAATGATAATATACCTAATAACCTAAGTGCCTAATTATACATGGGGAATAAAGTCTGCCAACCTCTTTGACGTAATCCACCGACTAAATGTTTTTAAAACCAAATATATATCATTTGACGTAACTATTGCTTTGCATGGCTTCTCAGTATATATAACTTTAGTTTTCTTTAAGTTATAATTAAACTTTAAGTTTTTTGTTAAACCAATGTTTTCTTTGCATGGCGTCCGTGGTCGGATAGTACAATACGTTTTGTGGATCTCTAATAAACTCGAGTTCGAATTCGCTGCCAACCTAAATAAACACTGCGCGTGATTACCAGAGCTTTTCACATTCTATTCTTTTAGGAAATGTTTACCCCTTTTTTAAAAGTTATAATTAGTAAATGAATACATAAGCATGGAAACAAATATATTATTTTAATCATTCTTTCTAAAAACACACATGCTAAACCCTAAATAAACTAAAAAATTAGTCTTCAAATAATTAAATTCATCTAGTGGCCAAGTCTTATTACACACTAAAAATAGGAGAGTAGACTTAGCACACCATAAAGACTAGTTCATTCTACAACTTCCTCACTTCTTCTGCATAAATACCAAACATGTGAAGCCATTGAGGTTTAGCTTTTCAGCACACAAGATGAATCTCAACGCCTCCTTTTCTCTCCTCTCCCTAACCCTTTTACTCCTCTTCTCTCCCATCGTTACAGCCGATAACATCACACATGCGTTTGAGAAATACTCCAATTTCAGCACCATGAGTGAGCTCTTCACCAAAACCAAGCTCACTACACTCATAAGCAAATACCAAACCATAACCCTACTCGCTGTTAACAACAACAACATCAGCTCTATCACAAACAAATCCGCCATTGAGCTCAAAAACATCCTCATGACTCATGTCATTCTTGACTACTACGACGAGCTCAAGCTTAAGGGGATGAAGGAGAAGAGCATAATGCTCACTACCTTGTACCAAACAACCGGTTTAGGTGAAGAGATGAATGGTTTCCTCAATTGTACCAAATCTAAAGGAAAAGTTTACTTTGGATCCGGAGTAAAGGGCTCACCACTAAACGCTGAGTATGTTACCACGTTGTATCACAACCCTTTTAACCTGTCTATAATACAGATTAGCATGCCCATTGTGGCTCCTGGACTCAGCTTAGCAGTTCTCCCACCTCCACCACCACCCGTTCCTTTAGCTCCAGCTCCTGCTCCATCTCCTATGGATGCTGCAATGGCTCCAAGTCCATCTCCCATGAGTGGTGCAACCCCTCCAGCTCCAGCTCCAGCTCCGGCTCCTGGACCAGGTGATGAAGACAATGCCTCGGATAGTAATGTTCCAAAACTTACACCTGAAACAGAGACACCTGAGGTTGATTCTCCAGCACCTACTCCAAGCGCTGATAATGAGAAGATTGAAGCTGCTGATAAGGCTGGGAAGACCTCTTCTGCTTGCAAGACACGTTTTAGCTTTGAAGTTGTAGTTCTCTTGATAGTATTTTTTGTTAGCTTTGCTTGGTTTTAAGATGGAGTTAGATCATGTGGTCTGATGACAATAACGGTAGATGAGATTCAAAAACATTTATTCATTTTGTAGTTTTTTTTTACCAAGAAGAGAGACCACTGTGATCATGCAAATGTCCTGTTGAACTTGTTACACAGTTCTAATTCTAAGTGTGTTACGTTTAAAACATAGATTAACCAATGCCATTAATGTTAGAAAAACATGCCTGATCACAACGAAAAACGCTTCTGCATCTGTTTGCTTCAAACAATGAGATGACTAAAGCGAGCCCTTACAAATACGAGTTAACCTCCTCACACTGTCGCACAAAAAACAGATCAACCAAGCTAATCGTAACAACGAGACTGCACTTACAAAAGTGAACCTAACTGATCCAACAACCAACATTGCTCTAGAAAGTCTTATACATATAATCCTAACTGATTAGTGATTAAACTAAGGGCAAGGTAGAAACAAAGAACAGAATAGGCACAAGAAGAGCCTATTTGCAGTCTCTCATTTAATCTTCTTTATTATGACGTCTTGTTCCATATCAAGAGCCTTCATTGGAGCAAATGGACGTTTCATCTCCTACATAAGTGGTACGCGGAAAACAAGATTCTCAACATACAGTTCAATAACATGAACGCCACCAAAGCTTTTTGCTTCATTGTCGAGGAAAAGCCCTAACTTTCTCCATTTGCTCATGAAATCTATCGAATATATACATGTTTTTACCAGTGCTCTTACCGCTCTTTCTTACTGTCTTTTTTTCTTGTACCGTAAAGATTAACAAGGATTAAGAAAGATATGTGACCGTTCGATTGACTGGAGGGAGCAGGAGCCATTAATAAAGAGAGATTCGAGACGCCTCGATCGGTGTTTTACTTCTACGGGTTATGACTACTTGTCGTTCTGGATTTCCAAAGAGAAAGAAGCTCATTTGTTACCAAATGGTCCCAGTTTCTAGGCCTGGGCAATCGGTAGACCAATCGGGCTTCGGTTTAGGTCTTGTCGAAAATCAAACCCATTCGGATATTATAAAAGTTTGGTCCGGTATCGGTTCGGATGTCGTCGGGTTCGGTTCGGATTTTATAACTGTGTCGAAAATTGATTGAAACCGAAATATGTATAGGTTTTGGTTCTTACTCGGTTATTCGGTTATGGATGCACTAATTTGAAGTCGGTTTGACTAATTTTTATGCGGTTAAACTCGATTTGGTACTCGGTTACACTTGATACAAATCAAACCAACGTTGATACAAACTCTACAAAACCTCTGCTTAATATTAGGAACTCTACAAGACCTCTGCTTAACGTTGAACTCAAAACAAAGACACAAAGGACAACATACCAAAGACACATTCAAACTCGAGACACAACATACTAAAGTTCCATTACAAAGACAGGCACATTAAAGACACATTCAAACTCGAAACAAAAGAAAGACAAAGATGAAAGCAACATTAAAACTTTATTAAGATAGAAGTGATACAAAGATCACCATTATTCAAATGAAAAACAAAAACAAAGATCACCATTACCCAAGTGATAGCCAAAAGAAAGCAACATAGATCAATAAAAAAAAACTCTTTGAAACTTCAATCTCCAGCCTTCAACCTTCAAAATCCAGACTTCAATCATCAAGATTGTGAGCTTCAAACTCTGATACAAAGGCAAACGAAAATCAGTTACATGGCCAATAAAACAAAGCAAACAAATAGAAAAGAAGTGCAAATGAATTCATACCTTTCTCAAGCTTATCAAACTCTTCAACATCAACTAGGATTTGCTCATTTGTGATGATGGTTTCCTTAAGCTTGATGTCAGCATGAAGCCATTGCTCAGTACACATAAGAATCTCTATCATGTAGTGAGTTAAGCAGCTTCGATAAGACTCTAATATCCTCCCACTTGTGTTGAATGCACTTTCTGATGCCACTAATGAAACCTGCATAGCCAACAGAAACTGACAGTTTCTTACAACTTTTAATACTGACTTTTGTTAAGTTTCACTTGCATATTAAAATACATAATTGCGTCCTAACAAAATAAAGAAGGTACAAATACCAATATAAATATTTCCTTTTCCTTTCTGATTAACAATGTAACCAAAAAGCCCTCAAAAATTATTTTTTTGTTACTTTCTAATTCTTTTTTTTATATAAATTTTATTGTTTTCACTCAAAAACTAAAACCACTAAATAATTTTATATATCCTCCCGTCTTTTTATTTTAGATTTTATTAGTATTCTCAATCATATATATTCATAACTTTGCAAGCAAGTATAAGAGATTATATTCTTTAGGAATATCATAACTATAGATTTATCTCAACAACTTCTTCAAGGAAAGTAGAATAATTTAGTTAGTTCCGGTTTTATATATGACTAGTGGTATTCCGGCGCTACGCATCGGTTCGTATGTTTTATTTTTAAATGAATTTAAAATTTATTTTATAGTCTAAGTAAATAAAACATGTTAAAAATAATAAAGATTAAAATATATTGAAAGATAATAATATTTTCGGATCCATACGATAATGGTTAGCGACCATAGTATATTCAAAGTGGAATAGTATAAGTGGGTGTGACTAATCGATTTAATAAAAGTAGAATAAAAATTGATAGTCGTGACAAAATTAATTTAGTTAGAATTTAAACATAAAGTAAAATTGATGTTTGATTGTTGTATAACTTGATAAGCTAGTGAATGGGAATTATATTTATATTTGTTGGTGTTTGAGATTATTGTGTGAATGTTTATGAGATAGTGTCTTTTGTGGTTGATTCACTTGATGAAACAAATGGTGTGTTATATATGTTATTTTCGTTATCGTACGGATGAAGATGGATTTTGTTATTAGTTGACTAAAACTGGGTCATGTGGGCTATAACATTTTTTGTGCATAAAAAAATAAATATTTCAATAATTACACAATTGAAAGATACAACCTTTTAATATTAATTAGTTTTTCTATTATTAATATATACTTAGTTATTAAAATCTTTTCATTTTACTACTTCATTTCTATTATAATAATTATTACATTTCTTTTTTATATAGCTAGATATCTTCTTCTTTTTTCTTTTTAAAACTCTTAGGCTCAAATCATCTCTTTCCCACTTAAAAGTTTTTTTTCTCGCAAGCTCACTCGCTCAAGGAGAAGGTATGTGTGGGTCTTTTGAGCTTGATTCAGTTTGGAGGATATATTCAACCCAAATCAACTCACTGCCTCCCTTAGTGCCAATGGTTTCTTCTTTCATGTTATCATTGTTTACTTTTTGCCAGTTATTATTTATATATATATAGGAGACATGTTTGGCTTCTCATCAATTTGATCAACTTTGAAACATTAGACAAAACAAAAGCTTAAATCAAAAAATCTGAGTTGATGCTGGTGTAGCGAGAGAGATAATCCTTTAACATTAAATTATGTTAACTAATTCTTCAAAATAGATAAAATAGTTAAATCTTTTAATCATTTACATGTTATAACTTATACTTATGTTTTCCGGATAATTTTGACTAATTAAATAGCGTATACAATAGCGGCTTCATGATAAATTAATAAAATTATCATATAATACTTACATAAATTTAAAATGTATACTATTATAATAAATATAAAATTGAACATGTAATATAATTAATAATAATATTGCATTTATTTTTAATTGGTTGGTTTAAATATTTGAATTGAGAATATTTATTCGAATATATTCGGAGACCAAAAAAATTTCAGTTTAGATCGGATTTAGTTCTCTAGATACCAAAGTGTTAAACCGATATTCAACAAGTTTCGGTTCATAGCAGGATTCAAGTTTTTTGCCTAGCAATAACTAAGGTGGATTTTGCATGTGCTAAAGAGAGAGATATTTGAAATCCTTAAAACAGGTGAAAGGTATAATACTTGTTTAAAGCTTGATTTAGATATAAAAGTACAATAAAATCCAATGTAAACTGAAATCTAACAAAATCAAATGGATATTATATAAGAAGTGATTTTAATTCATTCCAAATTACATATCTATCAAATGTTTAATCTAGTAACACTGAATTTTAATTCACTTAGCGTGGAACAATGAATTTCACTTGTCAGAGTGATGACTCCTTTTGGTTTTGCGACGACCATGGTGATGAGGGTGTTGAACAGCTTTCTTTGTCTTTGTGCTGCAATAAACAACAATATGAGATATTTACATGATTTTAGATCAACTATACATCAAAAATTTTAGTGAGTTAATTACGAGATTCACCAGAAAAGGGAAGAGAGAACTCTGTATGCAAAGAAGATGGGTAACGCCAACAACGCAGAAGCCTGAATGAAAAGATTTTGAGTTATTAAGAGTGGAGATAAATAAAAGAATGTAATATCAATAATACGTTCTGGAAGAAAGTTAAAGACAAATACCGCAAACCAAACAAACTCATTGGTAGCAAAAGCCTCCGTGAGCTCATGGCTCTTTAGTCTTTGTTCAACATGAGCTTGGACCTTCGCAGACAACATGAGAATTTTAGCTTTTAAAATCAAGAAAACTCATTGATTCATCCAGAAAGTGACAATAACTTGATTCATACCTGATTGTGATAAGTTGTGGCCGATTCAAGGAACTCTGTATAAACGATGATCACCTTGGTTGTGTAAGGTTTCATGGCAACCTTGACATTATCAACATGTGGTTTCGTGGCCGTTACCACTTGGTCAACGTATGGCTTGCTAAACTTTTTAGCCTCCTGGAAAAGGTTAAACACGCTATAAGTTTACAATCGTAAACACAAGCTCAAAAATATAAACTGATAAAGACACTATACCTGATAATAAGGGTCTACAATTTCTTGAACCGTGACAATGTGAGGAGAAACAGCACTCTTGGATGCATGGTAAGCCTCTTTTGCTTTGATGGATAGTGTTCGGACGTGTGGCTCAACATGTGTAGCGACAGTTTCCTTGATGGCTGGAATATATTTCTGCAAGAAGTGCATCATAAACACACAGAACATAAAAGCCACTCATAAATCTAGAGACTTGTGACAATAATAAACTAATATGCCAGAGAAAATTACTGCAAAATAAATTGCCAATAAGACGCTTACAGTTTTAGCGTTTTTCACATGTGGTTCAGCCCACTTCACAGCTTGAGTCTTTGCTTCCGTCACCTAGTTAGATAATAAGTAAACTTCATTAGTCAGATGCTCCTATGCTGTTTATAACTCAAATCTAAAGAAGCACACCTTCAGAATGACTGTATCCACAGCAGGTTTCCCGTGGGCCTCCCAACGTGTCTCGGTATAAGCCTATGAGTACATTAAATGCTCAAGTTAACTGAGGGAAAAAAACCCGCCATGTAACAGAAAAGTAGAAAAGACCAGTAAAAACCTTACCTGAATACTAATCCAGTGAACGGCAAGCCAAGGGGGAAGCCATGAACCATGAGCCTGACCAAAACACAAATGATTTTAAACTTTATGTTTCAGTTTTGGCGTCTACGTTTTGCTGATATCCAAATAATGAAAATGTTAAAGACAGTGTCGAACCATTACCTCAAGGAGTTCACTAGTCTTCGAGGTTGCTTCAAGCTTGGTCCTCAATATTTCTTCCTGAAATTGTATTTTGGGTGAAGCAGAAACGAAAACCGGTAGGGAGTTTAATCTAGTAAGAGAAAACTAAACTATATACCTCAGCTGTCTTAATAGCACGTTCAAGTTTGCCTATTTTCTTCATCTGCTCTTCATTTGTCTTCTCAAGCTGCAAGACATCACATCACATCACATAGCTGTTCTATAGTGATCTAGTATAGCTGAGAATGGAAGCTTTCAGGGAAAGAAGATAACATAAATGAGGAGGCTAGATCATGAAGATACATGACCTCAGCCTAAAAGAAGTCTTAGCTAGAGCTGAAATAAAGAATTTAAACAAGCATTCACCACGTCCCTAAAAGAGAAAGTGAAGCAAGGGAAAGAACACATACTTCGTCTAGACTTGAGTTTAGTTCGGTTAGTTTTTTCTCAGCCTCTTTAGTCCGAGCTTCTGTGGAAGTTTTCTCCTTGTTCTTTTGCTCCAAGAAGTTCCTGAGTACCTCCACCTGAATAACAGAAGTAGCATCACAAAATAAAATCTAGCCATCTAAACAGATTTGATTTTCTCGAGCTTAAAAAGTCTAACCTGCTTCTCTAACTCAACAACTCGTGCTTGAACCTTCCCCAACTGTTTAGCAGAATCTGATGTTCCCTATTTTTTCAAAATGTGTTAAAAAAATTCAAAACATTTATGATTCAAAATCATATAAAGATCCATACTTGTAGTGATGAGACTTCAGTCTGCAAGGAAGCAATCTTGTCTTCTTTTGCTTTAAGCAGCTTCTCCTTCTCTGCTACCAACTCATCTTTGCTCTTAACCTCGCGAGCTTTCTCATCGACTTGAGACTCTTCACAACAAACAAAAACAGAAAACAAAACAAAAAAAATTAACATCCACCAATTCAACAAAGCTCCCAAGATTTGAATTTTCACAAATGCCACAAACTCATAGCAACACATCAACGAACTAAAACAGTAAAATTCTATCAGCATAACATACGAAGTCAAATCAGAATCCGATTTCAAATGTCACAATAACATACGAAGTTACGAGAACTCAAGTAACAAAAATCAAAACTTGCAATAATTTGATTTAAAAGGGAAGAAGAGTCTTAAAGAATGCAACTCCTTAACTAACCTAGTGCACGGATCTTGGCGTTAAGCTGATCCAGCTTGTCGGATCCAGCGGCGTCAGCAATCACAGGCTCGACACCGTCGATTCCAGCATCGGCGAAGACAGTGGTGGTGGTGAAAACAAAGGCAAGAAGAAGTAAGAAAGCCACGAGCTTGGCGGCTGCCATGTCTAATATTCACCACTGAACCTCGCGAACGATCAACAAGAGGGGCGGAGATTCCAACAAAACAAAAGAGAAACGTTTCCACGATCTCTCTCTCTGTTATATATCCTTCCTTTTTTGACAATGGACCGTACAATATATTTTTCACCCAACACCTTGCAAAGAGGACAGAGACGGGGGAAGAAGGTTTGTGTGTTGTGTTGTTGACATCGTGGGGATGTCGTGATCGACACGTGGTATCACCATATCTACTTCTATGTTTTTTTTTTTACATTAATGACGTGGCAAAAATCCAAATGGCTATATTAAAACATCAAATCTTAGAGCATAATTATCGGAAAATTTTTAGGGTGAAGTTTTTAACTTGAAACAGTTCTTAGTTTTTTGGATATTTAAGAGCCGGTTCTTAATTTTTTTCGTTAAAAGTTAAGAACCGGGTTTTTCGCTTTTTTTAGTTAAAAGTTAAGAGCCGGATTTTTCCTTTTTTTAGTTAAATAAGATATTTAAAAACCGGTTCTTAGCTTTTTTTAGTTAAAGTTAAGAGATGGGTTCTTATATTCTGCCAAGAACATCACCCTAAGAACTTCCCAATAATCATGTTCTTAGTGACGATATTAAAGATCTATAAATTTGCAACAGTGAATAACATATTTTTCTTCTTATCAAATTTTTGAATAAAATTATTTTGCTATTTTTCAAAATATTTTTTTATAATATTTCCATATATTTTTCTAAAATATCATTCATTTGAATAAAAAGTAAAATAAAGAAATTATGTTTATTCTACTAATAAGTACAGTTGAATTTGAGTAGATTTAGTTCCAAATACTATTGCAAAAACAGATTCGAAAATAAATTGAACAATATGATCTTTTTTGAACAACAGTTGAACATGATCTCAACATAAAAAAGAAATCATATACTCAGCCATAAATGAACATTGAATAACATATTATTCATATCGATTCTTAGACTATCCATAAGGGTAAGCCTCTCATTGTTGTTTTCAGAAAATAAAAATAAAAACATAAAAAAACATAATAGTAAGGAGAGATGAGAGAATTGTGCTCTCGGATGAGAGAGATTTATCACATTTGTAAATCTTAATTTGCCAAGTGTTGTGGATGACCTTAGTTGCAGAACATGCTAGTCACTTTGTCATTGTTACTCTAATTGCAGAACATGACAACTATCTGATATTTGACTTATAGCTATAGCTTTTGTATTCTCTAGGAAAGATGTTCATTCTTTAATCTTGAGGTTACAAATTTAGAAGCAAACATTCATATCAATCACATACTTGAGAATGCAAACATGCCACTTTGAGGACAAATTTAGCCGTATTATTTCATGGTATGCTCATTGCCAATTATAATCATTGTTTATTTGTATGTGTTTGTGTATCTAAATAGACATCAATTTTTATCAGTTGTGAATTAGCGGTTGTTAGCCGTGGAGCTTGTGTGTTACCAAGCAACTCTTTGACCATGGATGGCCACATATAATCTACTGTCGTCCAGCCAAATGTTTATTTGTATATATTTTGTGGATTAGTTGACATTATTTTATTACTTTCTAATTAGCCATATATAGTGTGTTACCATGACTGGTTATTTTGGCCACATTAATATTTAGTGACCCCCTTTGGCTATTCAAACTAAGGCACATCAATAACCACATAATTTTCCAATGCAAAACTGTAAATTTTTGCTGTGAGAAACATCTTTTCTTGGACTGAACTGATCCAACTTATAATTTTTTTTTTAAAGAACAAAAAAAGTTCATTAACAAACAATTTTAGTTTCATCTGAACATGCATGGGCTTCCACAACTCGGTAAGAGCTGATTAAAAAAAGAAAAAAAAACTCTGATACTATGTAGTTAGCAGTTTTAATCATTATGGTTTCATACTATATGCAGAAAAAACTGTTGTATATTAACCCTTTTAAAAAACTGTTGTATATTGTGAGGATATATATAGCTCGATCGTGACGACTGGTCCCGACACATGACAACTAACTCAGAGTGATACTAATGCACGGAATCAATATGTACACTTCACATTTTCTTGCTAGACGTATGTCACGTGAATTATAACAGAAAATACGCACACATATAACATAATCATACGCGTATACATTATAAAGTTACCCACATGGAAACGCCAATAATAACGCTCAAATCTCAACAAACCAAAACGTGACACAACAAACATACTCCAATACAATAATATATCTTAAAGTTCCCATGATGTAACTCATACTCTTTCATCATCTAACGCTCCATAAGCCCTAATCAAATGCTATATGACCATGATTAATACACTACTCTACGCATAATATACTCAGAAAGTCGCTTGAACAAAACGATCTTAAGTCGAAAACTAAACTAATCTTCCAAATCTGCAATTGTGTCATGTTTTATTGAATCATCGATCACTTATTCACCATCACTTGCTCGACCAACTCAAACTCGGTACTACACAATTCCACAACTAGTTTTTCCATCGATTTTTTTCCTTTGTTTACCAAAGAAGAAAAAATCGAGGTTATAAAGAAGAGGAACCATCATGACCGAGCACAAGAACACAAGCACCGGTCCAAATATCCAAAGCATCAAAGGCAACGCCGCATAGAACAACCTATTACCCACCGTGTTCAAAACAAATCCTCTCTCCAGCAACTCCGCCACGTACTCCTCCGGCGTTACCATCATCTCCTCATCCAACTCCTCTGGAGGAAAAGGAGTGTTGATGAGGATGTTGACTTGGTTGATGAACCGGATCGAGAGAGAGTGAGAGAAGAAGGAGAAGAGGAAGATGGTGAGGATTGTGACATACTTGAGAGCCACCATGAACTCCCCGTGAGCTCCGTAAACGGCGTCGTTTAGAGGCTTCTTTACTGCGTACGTGCTGCTTATAACCGCGGCTAGACCCGCGCAGAGAAGAATCGACGTTGTGGCCATTAATGTTGATCCCATTATGCAGTTTCTTAGCGTCTGAACGGCCAAGATGTTCTTCTTCTCGTTGTCCTAATTTATCCAAATACATATAGTTACATATACGTGTATGGATACGTATAGATGTATACATGTTTAAATATTACCTTGATGATAGAAGCGACCCAGAAACGGCGAGCTCTAGCGTTGGTACCGATGATGGTGGTGAGAGGCTGTGTACGTAACTTGTACCACAAGTAAACGTGGTAAGTAGCATATACCATTATCCCTGGCGGCACCAAGATCACATCTAAATAACACTCTCTCCATTCCATTATTAGTTCAAGACTTATATCAAAGCTCGAAATATTTTTGGTAGGTTTTATAACGCCTCTTTATGTATGACTTGTTCGAAGATTTGGAGAAGAAAAATACCCTATTTATAAGAAAAAATGATAAATACAAAAAAAAATTATTGAAATGAAAATTTGAAGCACGTGGGAAATGAAGAAGAGGGATGACGTTGATAGTTTGTCCTTTTGTTCGCCATTGTTGGTTTCTAAAGTTATCTGATCTCTCTTCTTCTTCTTTTTTATCTTGTTAATAAGTGATTTCTAGTTGGAGCCCATCATACTTTTATAAATCTTGCACGCTTTTGATTTCTATCTTCGATCATTTATTTTTAGTCGTAATTTTGAATAATTAAGGCCTATATTAATCACGTATATGCAGTCAAGTAAGGTAACGATAAGAAAATCACACTACAACTGTTTGTTTTAATATAAGAACATTTTATTAAAATTGTCTCTAACATTGTTGATTATTTCACTCTCTAGCTAGCTATATATATTCTAAACTTCTAATTTAAATATATACGTTGTTTATGTTGAAATTTCAGAGAGTAGAGATATGATGTATGTATGTATACATTAGTACATGCAACACTGCACGACACGTACGTATAACTGTTTTCTAAATTAAAGCTTTGAAATTTATTCAAAGTCGCATTTACTTTCCTAATATCCGCTGACTCCGACATATACTGTTGTTTTATCTCAATGCTTCTTATTTGGATAAAGTTTTCACAATGAAAAAAAAAAAATTTCACAATGTTTTATTTTTTGCTAAAATGTTTCCACAAAGTTTCATCGGGTTAGGAAGTAAAAAATAATCGATTGGAAAATGCTGTAATGTAACAATGATTTAGTATTTGAAGGATTATTCTGAAATTATAATCAAAATCCAAATTTTCTTATAGATATTTCAATCCTTGTTATTTCTTACACTGATTGATGTCATCGAAAACCATAATTTTCCTTCTATCCTTACAAATAAGTATTTTCAAACACGAAATCAGACCATTGGTATTTATTTATGAATAACTTCAAGTTTCTTCAATTTATGAGATACTACTAAAAAGTTAAACAATAAAAAAAACTCGAACATAGCGCAATAAGTCTTTTTTTTTACATAACTTATACATAATGATTTAGCAAAAATAAAATGAGTGAAATCTGACGAGGACCATATCATATGAGACAAGAGAGGACATGAGGCCGACCTTTAACCATTTCAATCCTTTGTCATTACTTATTTATTAGGTTTTTGTGTGTTCATTTCACCCACTCCACTTATCTTCCAAAACGTTGGAGTCCTAGCTATTACTTTCAGAATTCTTCTCATAAACTTTTTTACTTCTACTTTAACATAAACCACCCCCCCCCCCCCCCCCCCCAATTATTACATTTTACCAAATAAATCTTGTTTTCATTAATTAGGAGAAAATGTACAATTAGGAGTTTATATACACATTGCAAGATAGTCTTAAACCAGAGGCTGAACGCCTGAACCAAAACAATTATACTAGTTTATAGTATACCAATTTAGATGTTATATACAACCTAATCATGTACAAAACAATGCAATCAATAACTATTTACAAATTACAACCAATAAGCATGAAAAACACATGATATAAGTTAGGTATATCTATAAACCCTTTTATTTCGTAATAGTATGTTTACTGTATACAAAGTTACTTCTTCTTTTTCTGGTTTAACAAAATTACATATTTTTAAGATGAAATGAAATGACGCGGTTTGTTTCAGACAATAAAAAAGAACAGCTTAATCAATTTGAATTGATGGTTCAGTTTCTATTTTCCCATCTATGCATCATGCATGAGTCTATCATTCTAATTCTATTGCAAAGTAAATATATGCTTTCGAAGAATAACTACTTTGAATCTTTCGCTGCTAATATTTGAAGAATCAAATACAAAACGATAATAAAGTAAAAATATATTGACAATAATTGCTTAATAGAGAGTCAACCTTTGGTCGCGACGTTCTTAGACGGGAAGTGTGGCTTGGTTCGTATTTTGAGTTCTTTTATAACTCAAGACTTTTTAGTGCTCCTTTATATTCTTATTAGTTACTAGTTACTACTAAAGGAACGTCAAAAACATGAATCAATCATGAAGCAATATATATATCATCCCTTAATAAATGTATTCAATTTACACATCACATAATATATAAAATAGTCAAGAGAAATGTTCTAAAAATCAGTCTAGGTGGTGCCTGATCGGCAAATCGGATATGAACGAAACAATTTTTTTCAAATCGGTTTATTAAAAAAATGGTTTAGGTGTTAAAAAAAATCGGTCTAAATATCCGCTTAAACAAAAATCTTGTATAAAATAACTAACCATCGCCTAGCGATTTTTAGAACATTGATCGAGAGACTGTTATGATGATAAATTTGAATACCTAAACACACTCAATTTCAAATTCAGTAGTATAGAACCATCATATATATATAGAAGGATGAATGGCCATCGTATAACAGAATAAGTAAAAAACAATAGTATAGCTAGTTTCCAAACCATTTCAATTAATTGAAAGTTGCTGACACAGCAGGATGGAAATGTTAAAGAAAATTTAAATTGTATACATAAGTTCGCATATATATACATGCATGTACGTACTATGTTTTTGTGTACTAAGCAAAGTCATAGATGTTTAGAACACACGAGTTATAGAACATGTCTATAGTTTCCACTATGAAGCATAAGAATAACTTATATCAAGACGCATCAGATTTGAAGATGTGCGAAATAAAATCGTGAAGATATGTTAAAAAAAAAAAAAAAAAAAAAGATATGTTAACGAAAAGTTATGTGGCTGTTTGCATTTTAAAATATTTCACCAGAAAAATTATTATGCTGCCTCGTCCCACAAGGGATGTGCTCCTAAATATCATTTTATCTCGGCAGAGTGGTTTACATGTATATATACATTCCAAAAAGAAAAGAAAACAAACATATTATTTCCAAAGATTCGATTGGTGATCTGAAAAATAACAAAAACCATCTTGGATATAGAGTATGAATCATAACTAGCTTTGAAGTCAAGAGAGGGTTTCCTAAATCCGTATTAGCTTATGTCTATGACATGGATTCCATAGTGACAATAAAATACTGGTTCAATTAATGTTTTTTTTTTCTAAAGAAAAACACAGTAGTAATATCAATTTGCTAGAGCTTAATTGCCCCGGAATTAATTATTGGCTTTTGTGAGTGGTTTCCTTCTCTTAGATGACTATGAACTATATTTTGGTTTATTTTAATATACAAGACAGCTCTAAAATAGCATATATTCAAAGCAAATTAGAACCTTTGATTCCTTTTTTTAATTTAATAATATTCAAATTAACCGATAAGATATGTTTCTAAAAGTATCGTACATAGAATTTGTATGTCGAACCTTAATTAATGATCAATATTAACACTTCCATTCCATGAAACACTACATTAGCTACTAATTTTATTTGTATGTCGCTTGGAGATCGACTTAATGATAATGTATATCGTGACTTTCAATGTCAGTGTTGTTTAGCTTAGTCATTCGCCATAGATCCGACATCATCTTCAGGCGTTGATGTTCGAATCATGTTTCCCACATGTGGAATAAACTCTCATTTGTTGAACCCATTTTTTTTAGAAATGTCTCTGATGAGCTGGTAACAAAACAAAATTCTGCTAGAGTAAAGCTTTCTTGGGTAATATCTTTAAAAAAAAAAAAAAAAAACTGAATATTTTTTGTATATATCATAAGATATAACATAGAACAAAAGACATACCATGAAACGTCGTTGAACCATTTTTTGGAAAACGTATGCGTGGCCAAAGAAACAATACCAAAAAAAAAAACAAAAATGTGAAGTATCAACGCAAGTTTGTTGAATCTGTACAGAGCTAGATCTGAGATTTAAAAGATCATAAACATTTTAAAATTATTTTTAATAATTTGATAGCCATGCTACGTATGTATAATGTAGTTTTAAACATTTGGAAAGTCAAGACGAATTCTCGTCCGACTATGCCCATAAGCAGTCATATCTGTATGTAACGATTTTTAAATAAAAAAAAAAATTGCTCTACAGAACAAAGTCTTCATCTTTTGAATCACAAAACACCAAAATAAAAACAATAGAAAGATCATGAAACATCAATATTCAATAATGTACTCTAGTTAGAAACTTCCGTCACATGCAAGGACAAACAACGTCACTATAAGCAAGATGAAAGAGAGGGAAACCTGGAGATAAATGGCACTGAAGATAAAGACAGCTTGCACGGTTATTCATTCCCACAACTATTACTAGAAAATGTGTGTTGGTCTCAAAGTATTAGTAGCCCAATATACATTATAAGATAATTTGGGCTTGAGAGTTGTGAACTTAGTGGAATAATAGTAAAAACTAAAAAGATGATCATCTTAGTTTCTTAGTTTGTAGCCACTTAATGCATCATCCTATTTTGTCACAACTTTTAACGCATCTATCCATTTTGTAAAACAGCAAATCAAATCTTGAAGACATTGGAAATCAGATCAAGCAAAAGCAAACGCAGGATCAGATTAAAATAAAACGGAAATGGGGATGTGTATCATATATATAAAAATATAATAAATAGATTGGGGATGTGTATCACATATATAAATATATATTATAGATGTAATATACTATTATCGAATAATCATCTAAAACTAATTACAATCATGAACATCATTATTGATCAGAGGCATGTAGATTGTAGAAGATCAGGGAATAAAAGCCAGCTTGTTTTATTCCAGTTAATTATATTTTCTCAAGTTCATAGGTGCTCAATCATACATGTTTGTTTCTCTCCAGGGTAGTTAGTAGCAATTCAATTTTATATGATTTTTTCTATGAAGTTATTTATATTAAATCATGAAAATGTACGGATTTATACAAACCTACTTATCCCTGAAAATACTCTGGATGTTTTTTTTAGGAAGGAAAAAGTAATCAATCATTTGAATTTGGTACAAAAAAAACTTATAACTGTTAGCATAAATAAACAGAAAATAATAATCTACTAATGCGTACAGGAAAAAGAAGAACGTGAATTGTGAATCTGTGATAAAGGCCATGTTGTACGGGCCACTACGTAAAAGAATCATTCATAGATTAATTGTTAGAAAAATATAGTAAAAGTTAATGGTGGATTGGTGGCCTAATTGGTGAAGTACTTTCCAATTATATCATTATTAAAAATTCCAAACCTAATATCCTGTAATGTAATACTATCATTATTTTACGTTTATAGGAAATGCTTTTGCGTAATCGTTGCTGATATATTCATTGCCGGTTCATCACCAGCACATGCAACCATTGCCAGTCCGAAAACTTAAATGCTATAATATTGAATAATGCACTAAAGAAAAGTTTCTTATTATATTAACTCGGCGTCAACTTCTTATCATGTATTTCACGTAATATATAATAAGCCGACTTTGTTGTTGACATCATAAAGAAACTAAATAAATTCGAATATTATCAATTAAGAACACATGATTTCAGCTGCTGAAGCCAATCATTATTTTTATTTTTAGATTTGTCAAATATCCTTTCTTTGGTATTTTATTGGTTATATTTAGTTAGAAATTTTACTTGAGCCTCTAAAAAACGAACCATAGTTTTACGTCGAGACATCCTTTTAAAAGTCAATAATCCTTGGAGCCATGACCACACACAAATATATACAATGTAAGTTCAAAACTAAGATATGTTGATTAGATCAGTCAAAAAAAGATATGTTGATTAGAACTAGACTGTATTATATTCTTTTTTTATGAACTGTTACATAATTTTGTTTAAACTTATAATATAGTATTACCACAAGCTGGTGAACAAAAAAAAGGGTATTACCATAAACAAAGGCAACATGCGTAGTTACGAAATGATCTCATCTGAAATCACTATAAAAAAAAGGAAGAGAAAAGTAAGAAATTTGATTATCAAAAAAAAAAAGAAAAGTAAGAAATTTCGAAAAAATAAAAAAGAAGGAAGAAATTTCACATGGGGAGGTGCAGTGAAAACCTGAAATCGCACTAACATTGACGTGGAAATACAAGTCCTTTACCGGCATGGCCTCCATGTTCTACGAATGGGACTTCTGAAGGATGCATTAGTTAAAAAAATGAGTCTTTTTCGTTTGTCGTTAGTGATATGTAAAGCTTATACAATTACTAAAAAGAGGACTATGTAATCTAATTAATACTAATCCGTATTCATATTATATGTATATTTCTGGAAGAAGAGATCCAATCGTTAGATTCCTGGGGAACTGAACTGAAAGTGTTTGGTAAAAGTGTGAAACCGTTTGCTTTGGAAATTGAAGCCTTCCCCATGTTTTATGTCTCCTTTTTTTTCTTGCTCTCTCTCACCAGTCACCACAACATTACTACTGCACTTTACGTTTGAAGGAGTATTATTATTTAGGGATTATTTATCTCTTTTCATTAGGAAAATTAGGAAAACAGTGATTTCTTTCTATTACATATATATAAATATTCTTCTACTATATGTTTACTTTTATAATATGTTACATACACCACATAAATAATTAACAAAACTAAACCAAAGTATAAACTAATTCTGAAAAGATAAAATAATACTAGAACCAGTAAACTTAGTTTTACATCTTTTTGTAGTTTTTTCTTTAGCGGTGTTATCAATACCCAAAAGTGTATAGTATACTTTTTTTTTTTTTTTTTTTTTTGAAACACTCCCAAAAGTGTATACAGATTGCGGATTTAAAACGCAAATCACAAAAGCATAATTAAACATGGCCTTAATGACGATTTAAGTTAAAAGAAAGTCAAACTAGAAGTAATAACCCGACCCTAAGGTTTTCCAAGTTGAGAGAATTAAGAAATCCAAAAGCATATGATTAGTCAACTATTTTAATCATTTAGCTTCAAAATTAATCTGTAAACTAATTAAAACAAGATTCCAAAACGTCATCAAGGCCTATATATATATCTCCATAACCTCAAGAACCCACCATGTCTCTCTCCATCATTACACAACACAAAGATCATCAAACATAAAAGAACATAGCCATGTCTTCTTCTGTTACCGTCATGGAAGCCAAGAAGTCAAACAAAATAAGAGACATCGTAAAGCTTCAACAAATCCTCAAGAAATGGCGAAAAGTCGCTCAAGCATCAAAACAAGCCAACAACAACAAGATTAACAACGAAGAAGACATCAACAACAACCTAACCAAAACTGGAAGTGGAAGTGCAAGTAAGAGCATCAAGTTTCTGAAGAGAACACTATCCTTCACAGATGTAACAGCTGTTCCCAAAGGCTACTTAGCTGTCTCGGTGGGGAAAGAGGAGAAGAGATACAAGATACCAACGGACTACCTTAGCCACCAAGCTTTCCACGCGCTGTTGCGAGAAGCAGAAGAAGAGTTCGGGTTTCAGCAAGCTGGTGTGTTGAAGATACCTTGTGAAGTTGCTGTGTTTGAGAGCATTTTGAAGATAATGGAGGACAACAAGACTGATGAGTACCTAACCACACAGGAGTGCAGGTTCAATGCAACTACTGATGAAGTTGTAACTTACCGTCATCCTTCGGATTGCCCTAGGACTCCTTCTCTTCAACCTCACAGTCCAATGTGCAGATAACTTTTGTCTTTGTTTTGATGTGTTTGTTGCTTTTAACCATTCTTCTCCCTCTTCCCCCATGTTCCCACTTTTTTCCCTTGGGGATTTGAACTTTGTGTACTTTGTAACTCCAAGAGAAAAAAGAATGAGAGATTTTTGAATAATGAAATGTATAAACTGATCACTGAAAAAATTGATAACATGAAAAGCTCTCATAATATAATCTCTCTTCCATTATATGATAAATTCCAGAACTCAGTTATTCTGATGTATCATAACTCATAAGTTAATCATCTAATCAGACACATGAAGGAGAATGTGTCACATGGCAAGAATGAATATTCAGAAACATCTAAACAAAAGCAGCTACATGGTTAAGTTTACTTTTTCAACATCTACATTTGTCCTTTAACTCTTAAGTAGAAATCAAACCCACATCAGCCAAGAAGTGGTGGTGCAATGGCAAGTATACGCTAGTGGTTAAAGCGTAAACTAGGTCATATGGTTAGGGCTTAGGAGACCTTGATAGAAAACAAAGCAAGAGGTTCATGTTTCTATGTATGCATCTTCAGTTTTTTCCGGAACTACCCCATGTGTAATGATGTTGCAGTTATGCCAAGTAATCAGAGGATTACTATAAACTAATGGAGTAACTAACATCAATTAAAATAAGTGTGAAAAGAGATGAGAGTACCCTACGGCATTGTACTTTTTAAAATCATCAAGTTGAGACACTGGTTGTTAAAAGTATATAGATTAACAAAACGTACAGTAGTATCCTATGCTCTTACACAGAATGCTATAATAAGTATCTTAATTAGTGAATATAATAACTTTAGTCACAGCATCACATGCACATTTTCTCTAAATTAAGTAGCCATCATTATTGAAATCACATGCAATTAACGATTCATCCACAACAGAGTACGGCAAGATCAGAAGGAATGATCTTGGTATCCTCCCAAAATCAATCAAGATTCAAGAGAGAGGAGGTACTCATAGATTAATGAATATGCTCTCTCTCAACAAAGGGTGGTCAAAGTCAAAGGTTAAGAAGCCGAGATCTGATAAAACGGAAAGGTCACATGACATATGTACCCGGAGACTTGCCACCATCTTAAGCAATCACTCATTCACACATGTGTCATGAACATCTCCTGAACCTGATCTCGAGGTTTCTAAACGTTACTAACGATTTAAATGGAGCAGGTTCCATATAAGACAGCAAGATCCAGCTAGAAATTTAACATGTAACAAACCATACGCCTAGGAAAACTTAAAAATAGTGGTGATGGTACGTTCATGACTCACGTAGTTTACATCTTTATAAAGATTGGTAGCCAAAGTTATAAGCCAAAGACAAACAGAGAAACAAAAGGAAACTTTATTATTTGTTCTCTTAGGCACATAATCAATATAGACAAACGATGAGCAAAGGGCAGCCACACATACATCAGTACATAGACCAATCAGTACACAATTCACAGAAACACATACATCAGTACATAAACAGAACCAAACCAAACAAAAGAATATTTGATAATAAGCCCTTTTAAGTTTTTGAAAAAGGAGAAGTCACTTTTCAATTAAATAACAAACAATAAGAGGTTACTTGGGATTACATGATCATGCACGCCAATCTCTCTAGTAATTTCATTTGAGTTATGACATTCATGTTTCCACAAGTCTTATTTAAAATAAAGGTGAAGCAATGGCCTCACTATAAGAACCCAATGTCACAGAGAGAGTATCAAGAACCCAGAGGTTTCCCATCCTCAGCATCATTCTGATTAAAGAACGTTTTGAATGTGTCGATCCTCGTCTTAGCTTCAGGTAATTTCCTCTCTTCCATAAACTTCTTTGTGGCGGTTATGAAAGCTTCCCTGTCATGTAGTTTCCATTCCTATAACACAGTTGAAAAATATCATAAAGATGAAAGCTCTCAGATTCTAATTAAAGCAACAAGGACAGAAGGTAATATAACACTTGTAACCTCAAAGTCCCATTCGGCATAAAGATCAGGATCATCTTTGTTCCTCCATACATATGTTCCCACTTGTAGCTTTTCTGAAGTATCCTGTAATTGGAAAAACATCAAGAGGTGATCTACCCTAACTCTGACATGTAAATACAGAATTAGTTGTTCTGTGCCAAACATTATTTACCGTAAGCACCACTTCAACAGCCTTTCTGTCATATTCAACATCCTCAAAATCATCTAGCAACTTACGCTCATCATCTGTTATGCCCTTTAGCACCTGCAAGAACAGCAAATTTCTTCAAAATTCTCAAATCTTTATATGAGAAACCTCAAAATCAGGATTAGTCACAAGACAAGGACGGTAACAAACCATGTCTACAGTCTACACTAAAACACATCACAAAATCATTATAAGAGAAAAACCTTACACACAAAACAAGGAGGGAAACGAAGCCAATATAGACACTAAAAACACATCACAAAGTCCCCACAAAGAACAATAATGTCCATCATATTATATACAAGAGAGACAAATGAGAATATGGGAATCAAGGACAATGAACCTTTCCGGTGACTTTTCCGGTACTGTCCGGTAGAATTGTTGGATAAAGACGATTCTTGATTTTAAACCTGTGACTGAAAAAAAACACCAGAAAAGCCATGAATCAAACCTTCTCAGTTGGATCCAAAACACGAACGAAATCAAGACAGGCTGACTGAGAAAGAGAGAGAGAGAAACTTACAAGCCGGAGAGTACGGCGGAGCTACGGTCAGGGACGCGATTAAGCAGCACGTTAACGACTTGGGGATCTTGGAGACTGCCATAGACAAAGAGATCATGACCAGCTGCTTTCCCTGACAAGATACTCATCTTCCTTTGTCTCTCCTACTCTAGTTCATGTGTCCTTGATCTACATGTGTGTCGTTAAAATGTCCATTGTCCAGCCACGTGTAAAGCATGTAAGAGGTTATGTAATTATTACTTATTTAATTTAACTCACGTTTTTTGGCCAATCATGAACTTCCTGGTTGTTTACAGAGAAAGTTTCTACCAACTCAATTTCAGAACAGAGGAATTTAAACATTAGCTATAACAAACACGATAACCACTTGAAAGAGGCAATGAGTCAATCCAACCTAACTTCAAACAGGGGTTTAGAGTAAAACATCGGTACATGTAACGAAACATCTAAGAACGTTTTGTTCAACAGAGTAAGAGAATAATCGTTGCTTGCATCATATGGCCATTGGCTCAGGACCAGCAGCGTTCAAGATGTCTAACAAGGAGTTCTGTGGCTCCAACTCCTCGTGCCATAGCTGCAACTTGTCCCCAGGGTAGAAGTTTCTGGTCACTCCCTCTGAGTTTATCTGCTCAGAAAGAACATCATAAGCAGTTTGTTAACTATGTTCCATTATAGAGGTTATATAAGTTTTGCTCAAGTGTGTTATGGCTAGAGAGAAATCTTACAATGACGGTCCGTACAACCCCTCCACTGGCTCCATCACGGGCGATGGCCAGTGAAACCGCCTTCACAACAAGTTGCTGCAAAATACACAAGCGTATATACAATGGAGAGGATCAGTTACAACACAAAGAGGGGTTTGCGAGATTTTTGCATAAGCAGATATAAATGATCTGAACCGCCTTACCTCGGCTTCTTCTTTGGTCATGTTTTCTTTCCACGCCTGATCAAAGAAACCGTAAAGGTAACTCGACCCAGAGCCTAGACAAACACACAGAGTTCCACTAGTTATTTGCAGGAAAGGCTCAGTATCATCGCAAAGAAAGCTTGAATAAATACAGCTATGTTAAACCCAAGGATCATAAGATGCAGAACAATTTGTGTGTGTTTTACCTCCAATAGCAAAGGGTTGCTCCACTACAGTTCCACCGAGAGGAATCCCATAGATCTTCCCACCTTCGTATTTGTCCCAGCCACCAACAATGAGGCCGGTTTGGAGCATGTTCTGCCCAATAAAGACATACACAAGTTTAGTCAACAATCCATCTTATCAAAACAAGGAATACATGTACAATAACTCACAGGATATGCTATCTTTGTTAGAAAATATAGATAGACTATGATTCAGAATAAAGAAAACCGAAATTGCAACATATAAACAAAATCACTCTTAGGCAGGATACTGACAGAGAAGACCAAGAAATAGAAAATTATCCCAAAATCTAGTTAAGTACCATATTCATGAATACTAGCCAGCTAGGTTAGACATGTACACATGTAGTATCAACCTCTATGGGTCAAAAAAATTCATCCTCAAGTCATAAACCAATGAAATGTAAGCAAGCTATCAACGTTTCGCAAGGTCACGCCTTTAAAATAAAAGTGATCTCTGTAGACCATTTTTTGCTCTAAGAGTAAGGATACTGGTGGAAATGGAACATCACCCCCACTATTCTTATTCTGAGTTAAAATTGCTAGTAGAACAGCCAAACAAACTGCAGCTTTAAATTAAAAAAAACAAAAGCTTGTACCTTGTTATTATATGCGAGCATCCTGATAAGGTTGGCAGAAACCTTAACAGTTGCAGGCTGCCCCAGCTGAATTCTGCAAACCATAAGCAAAACGAATTATCTATTTAATATAGCATAAGCAAAAGCAACATCAAGACATGGAATCAAAGGAAGAATCGAAACACACTCACGTATGCTGGTGAAGGAAGTAGCGGACGTAGTCCGAGACAACCTGAGAATCAGCAGCCTACAACAGAAACAAGAAGAGCTACTCGTAATCAGTAAAATGCAGTCACAATAAAGAAAAGCAAAAGGACTTTCAATAAGAGCATGTGGAAATCAGTAAACCCAATTGAGTAAGAACTCTTAGCAAGTAAAAAGAGTTTTCTTTTCGCATAAAAATAATTAAAGTTATTACCGAACCGGAACGGCAGACGTAGACATTGTCGGTGAGTTGAGTGATCTTGTCGGAAGCCCGATTCGCTACGTACATCCCTGCGCGAGTAGTAATAATAAACAGATCCCAATTCAATCAGCTTGTTCTCAATTAAAAAAAAAAGCCGTAAAAGAGTGAAGAAGGGGTGGGGGGAATCTCATCTAACCGGTGCTGGTACGTGAGTCAGCTCCGAGAACGACACCTCCATTGTAAGTGACGCCGATGATTGTCGTCCCCATTGAGTGCGGCGCATCGAGATTTAGATCCATCTCTGTCGGAAAAAAAAGAATCCTAAGTTGAGAGCTTCGCGACTTTAGTAATCCCCAGATTAAGGTGATGGTTGATGATGAGAAGTGTGAATCAAGAAGAAGATGAACTGACTAACTTAATCCTCAAGTCGGGTTCTCTCCTTTGTTTCTGGGCCACGATTGAAACATTATTTACTTGAAAGCCCTATACTTAATTGTCTTCATTACTTTAACAATGATCAAATTTTAATATTTTATTAATTTATAGATTTATAAATTTTAAGATTATTTTTATTTTTATTTATATATATATATGTGTTAATGTATAAATTTAAAAATTACTTAAATTCACAGTTTATAAAATGATTAAATTTTATTTATACAAATTAATTTAAGAGAAAAAGACCAAAATAGCACTAAATCAAGTTTTTGTTCCCAAACTATCACTCAAGGCCAAAAGTCACAAAAATAGCACTCAATGAGTGGGGTTTAGAGTTTAAAGTTTAGGGTTTAGGGTTTACAGTTTAGGTTTTAGGGTTTAGAGTTGAGAAGTGAGGTTTTGGGGAAAAGATTTCAAATTTTGAAAAATAAAAAATTTTAAATTTTTCAAAAGATAAAATGCTATTTTGGTCATTTTAGTTTTTGAGTGCTATTTTTGTGATATAAACTTAGAAATGTGCTATTTTAGAGATTTGCCCTTAATTTTATGTTGTTATTATTCGATCATTTGGTGAATACCGTAAATATCAAGTAAATATAAATGTATTTTAAGTGTAAAATGATAGATTAACATCAAAATATTATGAAATCTTTAAAAAAAAATAGAAACAACCTCTACTGTGAATATAAAACAAACAAAGTAATGTATTACTTGTAATTATATAAAATTTTATATAACATTTTTTAATTTATGATTTTAATAAGATTATATATTTACATGGAATCTTCTATATTATTATTATTATCTTATTGATTTTGTAATATTTTGAATTGATCCAACTAGAAACCGAATTTTTTAATTAATTTATCGTAATTATTAATTTATCGAGTATTATAATTTATAGAGTCTCTACTGTATTTTTTTTAATATTTTGCTTAGATATGGGGAAATTTAATCTCATTTATAATTTTAGTGAATTGAATGGAATATATATTATCTTCATTGTGATGAAAATAAACAAAATTTTACGGAAACATATCTCTTCCATGTTTTGTTTTCCACATGAGTAATCTTATAAACATGTGTTTTTTTCTTTTTGTCGTTGTTTAGTTGGTGTGATTCATCAAGAATGCGTATTTAATTTAAAATTTAAAATAATTTTTATTAAAATGATAAATCTTGTGTTATTTAAATATATATTTTTAATTATTCAAATGCACTGTTAACGAACTTGTGATTTTAAATTTCTACTAATGTTTTCTTAAGTGGTGAATTGAGGATGAAGACGAGTTCGATATTGAGATGCCACATGTGTTTGATGGTCTTGAACCTCAACCGGAGATCCCCAGCCTGAACCTCAACTGGAGATCCCCCAACCTCAAGCCAATCCACGCTTTGCAACACTTCAAGCGGCTTTTGATATGTACCAGAGATAACCTCTCGATCATGAGTAGCCTCGTACATCCGGACGAAGATGGTATGCACATGGGTTTCTTGGCCCCACTAAGAGCATGCAGACTACAAAACCATCCAGATCGTGTTCCATAATAGATTTTTTTCTTTTTGTTTTTTTTTCAACAACTTAACTCATGTTTGTTGCTGGGCCACGATAGAAACACTATTTACATGAAAACCCAATATTTAATTGTCTTCATGGACCTTTCCAGTTACGAGCTCAATTTGTTTTGTTAATATGATGTTTTAATTTACATTTTTTTGGTTATATTAAAATATTTTGTATATGTTTCTGATATGATGTTTTGATCCACAATATTTATAATAGTTTTTTTTTTTTAAAAGAATTTTAAATCTTTGTTTTGTGGATATGATGTTATCAGATTTATTCAAAATTCTTTTGAATTTTTTTTCTTTGTTTTATGGATATGATGTTTTGATCCACATGTTTTAATAGTTTTTACGTTAAGTATTCAATTCTTTCGCAAATTCACAATATTTGATATATATTTTAATTTTAAATTTATTTTTGAGATCTAGAAAATATATTCCTTTTTTTAGTTGAACTAAATCTAAAAATGCATATTTAGACCATTTGCGTTTTATAATCTTTTTATTATAAAATTCATAGCTACAGATCCGTTAGATTAAATCTAAAAAAATGAATTTTAGATTCATTAGTATTAAGAAACATACTGTAACAGACCCATTAGACGCATGAATATATCTATCTTATTAAAACTCAAGTACAAAATGAGATTGTTTGGCAATATGGATAGTACTTTAAAAAATATTATTGTTTGGAAACATGAATAGTAGTAAGTTAGAAAAAAAATAATGGGCTTATGCTACTAAAAAAATTGAAAGTCCATTACATTATATTAAAAAGTAATGGGTCTATGTTACTTAATATATATATTCAAATCAAAATAATAATTTAAAATTGATTTATATCAAAAATTCATTCAAAAATATATATATATTCAAAATTTGATTTTTACTAACATATTTTCCAGTAACTATTATAAAAATGTTTTCAATATATATAATAAAAATACAATACAAAGCCCAATTTCAAACACCAACTTAAATTATGGTTTTTATATTTCACATTAAATTTTTAAAATATAATATATGTGATTATTTATATGATTGTACGTATAAAATATTATTAATTATAAGAAAATTTATTTGATGGTACGTATAAAATACGATTAATTATAGGATAACACATATTTTGTAACCTTTGATAACACATATATGGATATATATAATAGTGATTATGGGTGGGCGTTCGGGTTCGTTTTCGGGTTTTTTTTGGATTTCGTGTTCAGTTCATATCTTTGAGGATTTGGTTCTGATTTGAATAACCAATTTAAATAGGTTTGGTTTAAATATTTGGATAGAGAATTAATAATTACTTAAGTATTTTTGGAGTTTTGAGTATTTTTAACTATTTAAGATATTTACGTTTAATTATTTGTATATATTTTCAAGCATTTATGCGAACTTAAAAGTATCATATATATCCTGGATGTTTTTATATATATTAAAAATAATTCGATTCTGATCGGATTAGGTTTCAATTCTTCAAATACCAAAAATAATTTGGATATTTAATCAATTTTGGTTCGGATTTAGTACTACTTATTTAGATTGGGATCGGTTCGATTCTTCGAATTCGAGTTTTTTGCCCAACCCTAAATAGTGACATAAAAAGCAAATAGCATCATATTTTCTTTTAAAATACACTCGCACGGGCGTGCGGGTCAAAATCTAGTATATAGTTAAACCTTAAAACCTAAGCTGGAAAAGATGAAAAAAAAAACATTTGGGCTTACCGTCTTTCAACTGCCGTCGAAAGCCTCCTTGAATATCTTTGCCATATGTTTTACTGATTTGAAACTCATCATCTGACAAGTGTCTTTGTATTTTGCTTATAGTTCCTCTACAACAACACTCTTTGTTGCTAAAATATAGTGAAATTTAATCTTATATATAGTTTTAGTGTATCGAATGAAAATAAATATTCTATTCATTTTGATGAAAAATAAAAAAAAAAATTAAGGAAGGAAATATATATCTTCTGTGTTTTGTTTTCCAGATGAATAATCTTATAAACATGTGATATTTTTTTTCTTCTTTTGTTGTTGTTAATTTGGTGTGATTCATCTAAAATGTGTATAAAAATTAAAATTTGAAATATTTTTTGTTAAAACAATAAATAATATGCTATTCTACTTTAATTTTTATTTGAAATGCACTGTTGTTGAGCTTGTGATTTTAAAATACTACTATTTTTCTCAAGTGATGGATTTAAAAAGATTTAAAGTAATGTTTTAGCGAAATTTAATTTTTAAAGACATAAAAATTAAAATCTTAATGTATATTTTTTTTGAAATCATAAGTAGAGTAGTGACATTAAATTGTTTTTTAAATAAAAGGCATTACATAGTTAGTAACTACAACAACACAACCAACATTGCAAAAAAATACTTAGGCCATCAAACAAATTATTTTAAGGACATAATTCCACAAAAATTAGCCCATTAATTACCTTTTTCTTACATGTTACTTCATGCTTTGCTTCAATCATGATGCTCTATCCATATAAAGAAGAAATGATGAGTTGTCCAACTGTAAATGCTACTAGAAGCTAAAAAGTCATGTTTTTATTGTTTGATTTTGGATCATAAACAAACAAGTTGTAGTACTCCATAACTGAAAACTTAACTAGCGCTTGTTCTATGCTTATCATTTTCTTTTTGTGTCCACAACAACGTAAAAATGAATTACTATTTACCGTCGTGTCAAATTTCATAGTTTTCAATGAGATTTTAATATGATCTAATTGAAATTATAGTAACTTTGAAACTAATTTGATTTAAACTCATGTATAACCAATAATTTCAAATCAATAAATACACAGTTAATAAACCATAGTAATTTTGGTCCAATAAAAACTAATTTTAACTACATAATTGTTTTTTCTTCTCGCATCCAAAATTGTGAAAAATAATTCGGGCATGTTGACACCTACAACTTATAGTACTTTCACGCTATTGAGCTTTAGGTTTACAAAAGGAAATCAACTCTTACTAGCTTTTGAAGCCATCTAAGAGAACAAAGCCGGAAGTGAACCTTATATTGCTGAATTTGGTACACAATTCTACTCATCTTTGTTCTCTTACACATCAACACGATGGAAGCAAAGCTATGTGAGAAAGCTGACTTGATACATGCAGTAGTGGGGAGACATATAAGAAAGGCTAATAAGAAAGGGATAATATTAGTCATTTAGGCTATTAGCAATGACGAGAAAATGAAAGGGAAATATCCTAGGATATCAATAAAAATAAAAAAGTTTTTGTCACAAATATAGATTCTAAGGATCAAAATGACCAAAATGTATCATTAAAGAGGTAAATATACACCACTTATACCCCTAGGGTTAAGTAATCAAAACCTTAGGGTTTAGAGCTAAGGGGTGGAGATTTATGATTGAGATTTAAATTTTTATAAAATAAAAAATAAATATTAAAAATTTGAAAATAAAATTTTTTAAAATAGTTTCAAAAATCATTTTCGAATTACAAAAAGAAAATTTGAAAAAAAAAATAAAAAACAATTTTGAAAAAAGAAATTAAAAAAAAATTAGAAAAAGTTCGAATTTGAAAACATATAATCTAAAACTATAAGAAAATTATTTTTTTTTAATTTTTTTTAATTTTTATATATATCTAGGGTATTGGGATCATTTTACCTATTAAATAAAACATTTTGGTTATTTTCTTCCTTATGGTCTATTTTTGTGATCAAAACTTGAAAATAGTTTATTTAGGAGAATTGTCCAAAATGAAATTTCTGAGACGGCAAGGAGACGGCCTAATCGTTTGGAAAACAACTTTAGATTTACATATCTTATACAATAAAGTTGAGTTTAGTCTCTCCTCCTTCCTCCACGTCCTCAAGGAAACTGGGGCATTTTGCGACACGTGTCGCATCCCAGACCATTCACGCTTTTTTGTTATAGTTCCGGTTCTCGACACACTTATTTGAAATGGGCTTTGATTACAATTACATATTAAGCCCACATGGAATTAGGGTTGTCTTCCATCATCCTCTTGCTCCTGCGACCTACACGATGAAATCCCACAGAGGTGAAAAGCGCTGTTTTGATCTCCATAACGTCTCAACAATCCATAAATATGTTCTTTGCTTTGAGTTTTTTGTGATTGCTCCACTCCTCCCACTTCAAAAACAGCGTCACGCTCTCAAATCGCAAAAACTAACGAGCTCTTCTCAACTCCTCCGGTGAAATAACGCTCAGTTTTAATGTTTTTCAGTAACCAAAACCCATGAACCCCACTATCGCCTCTTCATTGCCTATTTAATTTCTTTTTCATAACCTCTAGCGAACACATATATTTACTCTCAGTGTGATCTCTAATTTCCTTACTGTATGCCGCTTGATTATAGCTTAAACTCCTAGACAAGCTCTCGGCTTCATTTGTCCGAGTTGAATGCAGGACGCTGTAGGGAGGTCGTTGAGGCTCCTTCAATTTTGGGAGTCTCTGAATGTCAAAGCAGGGTCGGCTGATGGGTGTTGATATGTTGCTGCTTGATTCCAAGGTATTTTGTTTTCGTCATTTACTTTACAAATTAGACATCACATAACGGATTATGTGAGAAAGCCATTATCTGAAAGATCGTATTTTCTCAGGCGACTGCTTCATGCATCCATCAATCACTTATTGAGTGAAGGATCTCTTTATGAGCTTAGTGTTTTTGAAGTAACCCGGATCAAACCAAACTTCTGCTTTAGTTTTGTTGGTTTCATATATCAATAGTGAGTTTTAGGTTCTAGAATTACGACCAACTCATGGTATTGGCCAACAAGAATACTGATTTACAAGGTTAGCTTTGTATTCCAAACTTAAAAGCTGCTCCATATATTTATTTGCATTCACAGTTGCTAGCATTTCAAACATGTTTTCCAAGGCTGTTGTTGGAAAAATTATGGGGATTCGAACAGCTTACAGTGAAGATAGTCAGAGTATACAGCGCATGATGATTACCCTAATCATTGGTATATGACTACTTACATTCATTTATTTATTAAGCATACATAAGGTTGTCAGCGTGTCTTAAACTTTTCCACTATGTTTTCTCAGGAGCTCTGATGTATGCAAGTATTTGACGGCCTAGCTAAGCTCCTTGAAGAGAATTTGCTGAGTAGGAACGAAGAACCCGAGGTTTTGGTTGCAACTAACATCAACCCTAAATTAGTAGGCAGTAATACATTACCTCATGTCTTAAAAAAAGTTTTCGATTGTCTTAAAATGTTACTTGACTGTTTGAAATATTGTTTCAGGGCGGCTATTCCTGAATAAGACATCCACCACTAATTTCTTAATAGATAATGAGTGTGTTGCTGGTGCAAGTTATCTTCAGAGGTAACCACTCATTTTTAAAACAATTAATATGCCTTTAATTATGTCGTCAAACTCACCCAAAGAGTTTTTAAAACTAAGGGTGTGTTGCAGTAAGGAAGGCTCAACTTCTAACCCGAAGAAGTATGTGTTGTCAAGAAAATTGAACCATTGACTTTGGCCAAATTGCAGCGTGGGTTCACATCATTCACATGTGTTTCATGCAATGAGGAGAACGTTGCTGGAGTTATAAGGTAATCTATCCTGACCAAAGCCACCTTTGTTACTTTTAATTCACAAATCCACCACCAATCTAGGTTCTAAATTAAGACATTGCTTTGAACAATATTTACTAACGTGTCCAGATGAGCGTCTCTGATGCTACGGAAACTTCGAATTTTGTTGCTTTGACACTGAAGTCACTAAACTGACCAATATACGTGATGCCGATGTCACAACGAGCAGGTATATATTTGTTAGCTACTAGAACTTAACGTTTCTCTACTTGGGCTGTGTACTTATATTATTGCATCCGGTTGCTTATCAAAGGAGGTGGTGGACAAAACCCCAGGATTGGGACCTTCTACTAGGTCTACATGGATGGTTGCTCAGGAAAGAAGCCACAGACTGACTAACATAGAAAGAAGTGAAGCTTTTTAGAAAAAAAATAAAAAATAAAAAAATAAAAGAACAAAGAAGTGGAGCTTCGATTACAAAACATAATGACCTGTACGTTGCTTTTCTTTGAAAATAATATTTCCAGACACTGAAGTCTGAGTACTTCAAAACTTTGACATATTTTGATTTTATGCTTTACTTTTTCGTAAATGCACCGCCTCAGACGTTTTGCAGTTGAAAAATAAAAAGAAAAGTTGATTCTCCACTACTACTTTCATTGTCCTACTCCTACCAAATCGTAATCACATATTTATAAATAAAATGAATATTGGCTGCACACTGCATATTTACAACAATCTGCCTGATATTTACTTACTAAATTATTACGAACACTAAATAGGCACCTATCATCCTCCTTGGTCAATCTTAACTTATTTAACAGCTATGAAGACAATATATATTTTAAACAATATAAAAAAGATAGAAATAGGGAGATTGTGATTCCAGTCATCGATATATATTGTAACATGTTTAAAACAGAAGTTGGTAAGAGTTGACTTCAGGCCAGTATATTAAAATTTAATGTTCTCAGTACGAACATGCGACAAGTAACTCATGCCAAAACCCAGTATAACAATCAGATGTGTAAAACAGGTAAACTCATCAAACAAATGTAAGAAACAAACTACTGAAACTGAACCAAGTAAGAGTATGTTAACACTTAACACCTACTCTCTCACAACAAACACACAGTGTCATGCCTAGGTGTTTGGGGGGCCTAAGGCTAGAGTAAAACCATTTCCATAATTAGTAACAAAAATCTATTATAAAAAACCTTACAAACATTATGTATTTAATATTTATAAATTCATATGAAAATTGGTCATATTATTTCTTAAAGAATACAAACCACATAGTTTATTAAACCAAAAATACAAAATTTGAAATTATCTATGAAGATTTTATAATTATTTAATTAAGTGTATGTGTTTATTTAGATATGTTGATCAATCGTAAGCTTATAAATGTATTACTACAATTTAAAAATGAAATCATACAAGCTAAAAAAATATAATTCAAAGTCTAAAAATTAAATAAATAAAATAATAGTTTTATGAAATTAGATAATAAATTAAATCATAGCATGAAATAAATCAAAATAGCATATAAATTATTGTTTAGATCCAAAACTAAGAGAAATTTATATAGGTATACACTATAACCAATTGAAAGAGGGATTAAAATGGGGCTCCTAAAATGTGCTATACAAGTTGGGGCCTAAGACAGTTGACTTTCTCATAGCAAGGTGAGCACGCCTCTGCAAACACATACAAATTCTTCGGCGTGAAGATTATAAACGATCATGCACATCTGATATTTTCTGCCTAGGAATTCTTTAGTAATGGTTAAGAGATGATGGTAACATGGGGCCGTCTGGTGGACTTAACACTAGAGCTTTGAGAGGATTTTCTGGCAACACTCAACCAGCATCCAGACCAAAGAAAAAAACAGATTTGAGGAATTCCTACGCAGAAAATAATTTTCTTAGAACAAATGCAACGCACAAATATATAATAACACCCGCGCGGAGCGCGGGAAAACCACTAGTAAAAGAATATATCAATGATGTTATTGCAAAAAATAATTTACATTCCAATAGTTAGGTTAACTACATTTTTTTTTTCAAAAAAAAAGGCGTTCTTAGTCGAGTAGTATATATATGTTCCTTTCCTTTTGGCCGACAAAAAAAAAAGTCGAGTGGTATATGTTCCCTAAGCTCACTTTTAAGCAACATGGTAGCATGAACTCTTCTTCTCCAATGTGCACTTCAGCAAAAGGATATATCGTTAATGTAGACATCCAATAAGCTTAAGATCTTAACAAAAAAGATATTGTAAATGTTAAGGTCTTAAACTTAGTTGGAGACTTGGAGTTATCTAATCGTGTAATATTGTATTGTTTCAAAAAGCTGGCACTACTATATGTAGAGCAGAAAACTTATCCGTATAGACATGTTACTTTGAAAAGGTGATGGAGTTGAAAAAGGAAAAACACGACTTCACTGGGGATCGAACCCAGAATCTCTGGTTTCGTAGACCAGCGCCTTATCCATTGGGCCATGAAGTCTTCTTGCTTGTTTTATTGAACCAAAACATCTATAGATTATAGATTTATTGCGTGCAAGAAAAGGAACCGTTTTGTGGGGGTAAAATATATAACACAGATTTGATAGGAAGTTTTAAGTATAGAGAAGCGGGGAAGAAGGAGAGGCGCTCAAAACAGAGTGAGAGAGAAACAGAGCGGATTGATTTTTATAGTAACATCTTTCTCTCTTCTTCATACCCTTTTTTTCCTTTCTAAAAAGTTTACAAACGAGAGGATCTTGTAGAGGAATCAAACTAAGAAACCTAATAAACACACGCAATATATTTTGTCCTTTAAAGAGACTTGGATGGCAAGGAACAGGAAGGATAAAGATGGAGGATTCGGCACGGATGGTTTGGTTGCTGTGGCGATAGACAAAGACAAGAGCAGCCAAAATGCTCTGAAATGGGCTGTTGATAATTTATTACAGAAAGGCCAAACCATCCTTCTCGTCCATGTCAAGCCTCGTGCTTCCTCCGTCTCAACAAACCCTTCTACTAACCCAAACTCTTCTAGTAAGAAAACCTTTTTGTTTCTTCTTCTGTCTTCTTTCCTTTCTTGGAACTTGATGGGTTATTTGTGTTTTGTTTTTCAGAGACAAGCCAAGCAAATGGTGATTCTTCAGTGGTGACTGTAGAACCAGACGGCTCTTACAAGCAGTTGTTCCTTCCCTTTCGTTGCCTTTGTTCACGCAAAGAAGTGAGTCAAAAACACTTTTACACAATGTTCTAAAAATCGGTCTAGGCATAGACAGCTCTAAGCGTCCGCCTACTTGGAAAATCAGACCTAAACAAAACGATTTTTCTATAACGATTTTTTTTTTTGAATATTTTTATATAAAGCGTCTAATGGCCGCCTAGCAGTTTCTTGAACATTGGTTTTACATGTCCTCTTGTCTCTCTTACTATGCTTATTATGGTTGGATACTTTTTCAGATACAATGCAAAGATGTGTTGTTGGAGGATTCAGATGTGGGGAAAGCTTTAGTTGAATATGCAAATCAGGTTATTATTGAGGTATTGGTGGTTGGTGCTTCCTCAAAAGGAGGCTTTCTCAGGTGTGTTTTTGTCTCTCTCTCTCTCTTTCCGGTTTGGCTTTGGATCAGATGTTAACATTTGGGTGATAAAACTCTGCAGGTTCAACAAACCTACAGACATTCCAGTAATCATTACAAAGAATGCACCTGATTTCTGCACTGTTTATGTCATAACCAAAGGAAAGCTTTCAACAAAGAGAGCAGCCTCTCGTGCTGCGCCTTCTGTTTCTCCACTGCTCATTGAGATTCAACAGAATAGCTCAAGGCCACAATATCCACGTTTGCCTTCTCCTGCAACTACTAACACAAGAGGTTCAAATAAATGACTTTCTCAAAAAAAATATATAAAAAATAAAAAATAAATGACTTCCTCTAGTTCTTCTTTACATATCATTCTCCTGCAAATACTGAGTTTGTTTGTTTCTTGTAGCAGCTGAGAGACAATCATTTGAGTCTCAGCGCAGGTCCCTTGACGATCAATCTGAGTCCTCCAGGTACACACATCTATCTTGTTTTTTTAATAAACACGCTCACTTCAGACAATGAAACGTCTTGGTTGAAACAGGCCACCCTTCACTAGAAGAGGCCTGAACGGGAGATCATCATACGGAGATCTATCGATTCCAGATCCTGACATATCCTTGTTCAGCTCCGGAAGACCAAGTACTGACCGTCACTCCCTTTCCTTGTTTGACAATTCTGACCAAAACAGGACTCCTCCTCCAAGGCTATCAAATTTCTCCGACATTGACAATGGTAGCTTCGAGTCGATGAACTACGGACAGGGGTCAATGGATATAAGCTCACCACCTGCTTCCTCAAGAGACTCATTTGAGAATGAAAGGTTTTCATCTGCTGAACCAGGAGGGGTAAGACTGCTCTTCTTTTTGCACCTTGCTTACTAGATGCAAGAAGGTTTATAATTGTGAGTTCTTGAAAACCAGGAGGATGTGGAGGCTGAGATGAGGAGGCTTAAGCTGGAGTTGAAACAAACGATGGAAATGTACAGTTCAGCTTGCAAGGAAGCGCTCACATCAAAACGGAAGGTATATAGTTCACATGACAATGAGTTGGTGTGGCTTCAATTTTAAGTGAATTGTTGAACTTGCAGGCAACGGAGCTTCAACGCTGGAAGTTAGAAGAAGAGCGGAAATACGAAGAGGCAAAGCAAGCAGAGGAAGCTGCGTTAGCCATTGCAGAGAAGGAGAAAGCAAAATCCAAAGCAGCACTGGAAGCAGCTGAAGCAGCTCAAAGGATTGCTGAAATGGAGTCCAAAAAGAGAATCAGTGCAGAGATGAAAGCTCTCAAGGAGACTGAGGAGAAAAAAAAAGCCGTGGATGCTTTAGCGAACGCAGATGTCAGATACAGGAAGTATTCCATCGAGGAGATTGAGGATGCAACAGAGTACTTTGATGAGAAGTACAAGATAGGCGAAGGAGGTTATGGACCTGTCTACAAGTGTTATCTGGATCAGACACCTGTGGCTGTGAAAGCTTTGCATACAGATGCAGCTCAAGGCAGGTCACAGTTTAAGCAAGAGGTGAAATCTCATAACAAAGTCTCCAAGAAACTTTAAAACTTCATGCATCTGACTCTAATTAAGTGCTGTTTAACAATTAAACACAGGTTGAAGTGTTAAGCTGCATGAGGCACCCTCATATGGTTCTTCTGCTTGGAGCCTGCCCAGAAGGTGGGTGCTTAGTGTATGAGTTCATGTCCAATGGGAGCTTAGAAGACCGTCTTTTCCAACAAGGAGACAGCCCACCTCTCTCTTGGCAGACGAGGTTCAGAATCGCTGCAGAGATAGGCACTGTACTGTTGTACCTCCACCAGACTAAACCAGAACCACTGGTTCACCGTGATCTCAAACCGGCAAACATCTTGCTAGACCGAAACTTTGTCAGCAAGGTTGCTGATGTTGGCCTGGCCAGGCTGGTCCCTCCATCGGTTGCAAACACTGTGACGCAATACCGCATGACATCAACTGCTGGCACGTTTTGCTACATCGATCCAGAGTATCAGCAGACAGGTATGCTGGGCGTGAAATCTGACATTTATTCACTCGGCATTATGTATCTGCAGATGATAACAGGGAAGCCACCAATGGGTCTAACTCGTTACATTGAGAGTGCCCTCGAGAAGGGGAATTTGAAAGATGTGCTTGATCCATCTGTCTCTGATTGGCCTGTTGAAGATACCACAGAGTTTGCCAAGTTGGCGCTCAAGTGTGCAGAGATAAGGAGGAAAGACAGACCTGATCTTTCCAAAATTATCTTGCCAGAGCTCAATAGATTAAGAGCACTTGCTGAAGAATCAAGTCGGTCTGCAGTAGTCATCAACAGCCCCGGACCAAGCCCCACCGTTAGTCAAACTTCTTCCCCCAAGTTGTAAGCACTGATAGCCCAATACAAAGATATGCATTTCAAACTTGAATCCTTTTACACAATTCATGCCTTCTTCTTCGATTTCCATTTGCAGGAACAGATGAATGAGTAACCTCTGACGTCTCAAGTTTTGTTGTGATGAACAAATTGATCTGCACAGAAATCAACAATCCATGTTTCACCAGAAGTTACATTTAACCTTGGAAGCTGTATATATATACTCATGAAACGAGCAATTGAATTTGCATGCTCAATGTAGAAAATGTTCAAATTGTATATATGATTATAGTTAACTTACCATCTAGTTCAGGATGGAGATTCAAAAGATGAAGTCACGAAACCTTTTGTCTGTCTTCTCTAACATAAAGCAAATTCAAAAATACAGTAGTCCTTCTAATGAAACTTTCCATTAACAAATGTACTGTAATCTTACAATAAATATCCAATCTTTTTCATAACGATTATCATTCTGCTTACCAAAAAGAATGTTAAAATAATCTCCATCAAAGCTAATGCTCTTCTTTACTCGTGAAAACTCAAGAACCAATTGTAAATTAGCCCAACAGCTTAACGTTGTGGATTAGAGATTACATCGCCTCCACAACTTCATCTCCTTCTGATTCCTCATCTACTGTTGGCTTGATCCTCTTAGGTCTGCCACACAGTCTCACATTTTTGCCAGACAAAAGTTTCATGGCTTTCTCTAAAGTGACCTCACTTGGTTCAGTGTTCTGCCAAGTACATAGTTATCCACAATGAAAACGATAATCCTTTGAATGTGAACTCATGCAATAACATAGATAGCAATAGATCATATCATATTATCGTTGCAGATCCACACCTCATTTCCTTATCAAGTATAAGACCAACATCATCTAATAAATGCTCTTCTAATTCTAACTTATATCAAATGCATCAGATGACAGTAGATAACTATACCTTTGGAACTGTAGCCATTGTGCGGCGATGTCGAACAGTGAATCCAGATTTACTAAGCTTCAAGGTCACAGGCTGCCCATCTTCAGGGTGGGTTCCCTAGTCAGAAATCAGCAAACCAAGTCGTCAGCACTCCCAAATTTTAAAACATAAAACATCCCACTCAGAAAAGCAATAACTGTTAAACTTAAAATCTGTATTACCAGTGTCAGAGGATAGCGTAATAACTCGAGAGCACTTTCAAGTGTAATAGAGCTCACATCCTTTATCTATAAAGAAAGGTTGCAAGGGAGTTTTCAGTAAGAGAAAGAAACATATAGATAATGTTTAATTGATAAAACTCCAACATACATGGGCTGCATTTGCTCGTTTTGGTAAGTGCCCTTTTTTGTCCTCACCAAGCTGTACATAATACCCATAGGGGCCGCACTTTAATATAACCTGAACAAGGAAATGGATTCAGCAAATTAAAGTTGTAAGAGAACTTGTCAACAGAACAGGGTCAGAGCAGCGAGACCTTCTCATTGGTATTGGGATGAAGACCCAACAATTTGGGCTCTTCTACGCAGGTATTCCTTGGAGAATCATCTTCATCTTCATCCTCTCCATAAAGCGTTTTGGCAATGAATCTGCACATGAACCACATAGCTCAAATTATATCGGTGACCATGATAATAACATTGATTAGGTGTAAAGAATAGATTCAATAGCCTGCAACTTACTTGCACGAAGGGTAGCCATCACAGCCGATGAAATAGCCCGTACCAAACTTGCTAACTTTGAAAATTAGGGTACCTTCCGAACAACTGAAATATGGAAAGAAACCCAATCATACACTCATTCAAACTATAAATCACTGCACAATCTAGCAGAAGTGCGAAAGTGAAAGGGTTAGCAATTTGAAAGGATGGTTTCTTCAAAATTATAAAGCAGATGCTCTATCCTGAAACTGATTAACTTAGATTATGTGTAAGGGAAAAAGGTATGCAGACCTCGGGCAAGTTCTGGTAGGATCAGGAAGGGAAGAAAACAAAAAGTCCTCGTATTTTTTTTCCAACATTTTCTCCACCTGTAAAATGTATAATAACAATGTAAGAATCTAATTAAATAACTGCAGAAAGTGGACTTTAAGAGTTCATCGTACCTGTTGGATTTGGACATTTTCGACACGTTTACAATACGCGCTGAATCGTGTCCAGTAGTCTCTTAGGAGACCTTTCCAATTAGTAACGCCACCAGAAACGTTGTCAAGCTGAAAGAAAAACCAAGAAAGAAAAATTGAGTATTTCATCTTGCAGTATAGTAATATTTATCTATGAAATATGTAGACATTGCTATAATTAAAACAGAGTCTGAGTAAAAAACAAAAATAAAAACCAACCTCAGTCTCCATATCAGCAGTAAAACTATAGTCTGTGACCTCAGTGAAGTAGTTGGTAAGAAAAGCTGAAACCTGGAAACATAGTACAGAGGTTAGAAAGATAACGTTGCGATCGTTAGTTTACTAAATCATCAAATTAGTGAGCTTAATTAATGAGGAAAATACCATCCTTCCACGGAATTCCGGATACAATACTCGGCTCTTTATTGTTAGGTACTTTCTGTCCTGTGAACAAAAAAGGGTGTCAAATGCTACAAGTCTATGCCTCATATGAAATAAAGTGGTATCGCTAGTTTCAGATGACTTTAGAGTCTCTTAACCTCCAGCAAGAAACAAAAGCACTAGAAAAAAAACATACCACTTTCTTAACACAAGCACACACATACCTGTAGAACTTTAAATATAGATGCATATGTCGATGGTCTACCTATCCCGAGCTCCTCAAGCTTTTTAATCTGAATCACATTTAAACATGGATAACAAATTATGCACTGTAAAACCTGGCGACACTATAATTATAAAGTATCATGCCTAATATCTCTGCATAACCACCAGATTCAGCAAGCATACAAAAAGAAACCCCTTATCAGTTCATGCTTAGCTACCATCTTACTGAAACAGAGATGAGTTACTGTTAAAGAGAACTGTTTAGGATCAATCCTTAACTTCAACAATGAGAACATTGTGTAGAAGCTTTAGTGAAAGCATTATCTAGCTGAACGCGAACCAAAATGAACTACTGGAGAAGAAAATGTGAAGTATCAGATTCATTACATGTCTGACGTATTCAGTTTCCAGAATAAACTAGTTTTGGTATTAAAAATTGTGTCAGTTCTCATTTTCCCAACCGTATATCTTCCTCTTCCCCTATAGAAAACTTATTAACCGTGACCGCTAATTCAAAAACATAGTGTGGAATTGGATGTTAGATACTTCTGAGACAAAGGAAATTAGAATGCCATACCAGTGACCCTTCGGAATAGCGTGGTGGGGGCTGAGTATGGTGCTGCTTGAGCTCCACTTCACCAATATGTAGCGGATCCCCATCCTGAAAAGAGGAGAAAGAAATGACAAGCACTGTACAAAGCACAGGTAAAGAAAAAGTTGTGATATTAGGAATAATACCTTCAACAAACTGAGAGTTTCAAAAGTTTCCTCCCGCTCACTACTCTTTTCATCGTCTTTGGTTTTGATTGTCTTAGTTTCAGGGTCCTACAACAAAAACCAACAAAAACCTCTAAGCACATGTTCAAATAGAAGAAGGATCCCTCATTAGCTGATAACAAACAAAATTAAAATCTAAATAGGAAAACACGTCAAAATAAACGTGCAAATGGCAATCTAAAGCCAAACTTTATTGAATCATCGGTAATATGAATTAGGTCGTACCTCGTAAACTGCCTGGTACCCAAGAAAACCGACTTTTGAGCATGATGATCTGAAGATAATTGATTCAGAGGCATTTCCAATATCAACTTGTATCTGAACAAGAAAAGAGTCGGAAATAAATTGGACAGATATGTTGGTTTCCAAAATATTAAACATTTAAACCTTAAACCACTCAATATTAGTTGATGGCAAATTCAGTTACATACTCTCTTTTCCCTTTTTCTCTAGCTAGTCAATAAGAACCTAGCTAACATACTACATGCAGGATTTGAAGTACAAATTAGATCATATATTACCTGCACAACAGAAGCAGGCTCCATCTGACATGCCACAGATCGTGACCATATTAAGGTATACAATTTTAGAGAATCCGCATCAAGCAGGCTAGCAATCGTTGCTGGAGATGCATACAAAGATGTTGAGAGTTATGACAATAAACTGTATGGTAAATTATAGGTGATGACTAAAATCAATCTTATAATCTGAAGAAAGAGTGGTAAATTATTTACTTACATGGTAATCTACGTATATTGGTAGGTCTAATAGCTTCATGGGCCTCCTGAGCGTTCTTAACCTTTTTAAAATATTTACGAGGACCATCTGATGTAAAATTCTCCCCATACCTGCAGATATTAAGTAAGTATCTGCTAAAGTTTTCTCAAGTCAAACGAACTAATGTAAAATGACTTCACAGATGCATGTATATGTCTTACCTTTCTGCCACCAAGGATTGTATATCTTTGATAGCCTCATCAGCTATCTGATGGGAACAGAAACAAACGAAAAATGAAACAAATAAATTAGGAAATGAAGTTGTAACAGATAGTAATATGAATCAGTATCAAAACAAAAATGAATGCTCATAGCACAAAATACACAAGTATAGAGATTACTCACATGTAAACCATCTGTCCGCATGTATGTTATAAGACCAGCTGAGTTACCATCGGACAGTTGAACACCCTCATATAGTTTTTGAGCAAGCTGAAAAGTACTTATTATCAGAATTATGCACTCTATGAAAAGTGAATAAAAACGAAAAAGAAAAAGGTTTCAGTTTCTCAACCTTCATGGTATATGCTGATGAAAAATGCAATTTGTTAGCAGCATCCTGCTGGAGGGTTGATGTTATATATGGAGTTGGTGGATTTCTCCGTGTAGTGCTTTTCTTAATTCCCTTCACTAGAAAACCTTCTGATCTGATCCTTTGCTCAATGTCCTGTGCATCTTCTTCAGAGCTGATGGAAAGCTGATTTAACTTTTTTGAATTTAAACTGGTCAAGTGAGCAGAAACGGTGGATGAACTATCTTTCCCTTGCACTTTGATCCCAACAGTCCAGTACTCCTGAGGTTTAAATCCGTCAATTTCACTTTCTCTATCACATATAAGAGCCAAAGCAGCAGACTGGACTCGCCCAGCTGACGGGCAACCCGGAAGTTTCCTCCAGAGTAGTGGTGAAATATTAAATCCGATTAGATAATCAAGAGCACGCCTTGCGAGATAGGCGTGTACCAAGTCTCCGTCAATTTCTCGTGGGGATTGAAGTGCAGTTTTTATGGCTGACTCAGTTATCTCATGAAAAACAACCCTTGCTACTGTCATACTCTCATGTAAAGCACCTTGCTGCTGCAACATCTCAATGATGTGCCAGGCAATTGCCTCTCCTTCACGATCTGGATCCGATGCAAGAATCAGATTTTCAGCTCTGAGGAATAAAGTAAACACAATGAGATAGAGAAGCGCAACAACAACAACAAAAACATAGGAAATGAGCTCATATCATATATAGCTTGAAGAATGCATATATCTCAATAGCTAGACATCAAATTAGACGATAACATAGGAAATGAGCTCATATCATATATAGCTTGAAGAATGCATATATCTCAATAGCTAGACATCAAATTAGACGATAACATTAGGAACCGTACCCATTTAATGCCATCTTTATGCTCTTAATATGAGTCCAGGCGGAAGATGGAACCTCCCAAACCATGCTAAAATCGTCATCTGGCCTGACTGAACCAGACCTTGAGGCCAGGTCTCTGATATGACCATAACTTGGCAAAACCTCATACATGTCACCAAGATAACCCTGAATAACCTTTGCTTTCGTGATTGACTCAACGACAATAACAGATTTTCCACTTGGCGGAAAAAGTGGTTTAGAAGCATTTTGACCTCGATGCTCTATGCTGTTTTGCATGGGTGTAGCTTGAGGAACCTGCTTCTGTTTTGGTGTATTACTTGCTTTTGCTGATGGAGAAGAACTTTTTGCCACCTCCTTCTGAAAACTGTAATGTTAGATAACATAAGCAAGGCTATGTACCATAATATTCTGAAAGTTCATTACCTTAGCAGATGAAGACTTCCGATTTCCAGAACCAGAACGTTTTGGCTTGGGAACGATTTTTGAACTCTCTTCTACAGAGATCTCCTCCAAAACTTGTACCGCTGAAGAAGCTTTATCATCCACTTTCTTGCTCTTTGGCTGCCGTTTCGTTTTGACAGGAGAGGCTTGCTTAGCTTTGCTAGCAGTGGGATTGCTTGCTTCTGTTGACTTGGGATTTGATGGAGCAGAATTTTTGGCCTCTTCCACAGTGGTATCTTTTGCCACCTCCTTCTGAGAACTATACTGTCAGGTAAAATACTTAAAGGTGAAAATTTTAAAAATTTAATACCTTAGCAGATGAAGACTTTCGATTTCCAGAAGCAGAAGTTTTTGGCTTGGGAACAGTTTTCAAACTCTCTTCCACAGAGACCTCTTCTGAAACCAAGACCGTTGAAGAAGATTTATCTTCAACTTTCTTACCGTTGCTAGCAGGAGGTGAAGCTGCAGTTGATAATTCCACCTTGATACCATTGCTAACACCTCCAATAGCCGGTTCAGAAGAAGTCACTACCGCTTCAACTCCAGAGGAAGCCAAAACCTCATGCTTCTTATTAAACTTCTTGACGATCTTATCCTTATTTCCAGTATTAGGGACTTGAGAAAAATATCTCCAAGGAAACGTTCTGAAACTACTTCCTAAAGAACTTAAGCTTGAACCGCTCCATTGTGTTGCATAACTAAGAGAACTGATCGAAGGAAGTGCGCAAGCTAGCTTAAAACAACTTGCGTTCTCTCTTTTAAACTGAAGCTGAGATACATTTCTACAGACTTTATCGACCTTAGCTACAGAAGAGGAAGATAAGGATGGGAAGTTCTGAATTGTCCTGCACTGCAACTGCAACAGACAAAAACAGAATCTCCATGAGTTCTAGTGATAAATTCTCACAAGTAGAAGAACGAAAGTATAAAGATTTAGTTAGCCATAAAGAACAAAACTTTGAATCGATAAGCATCCCACCAGAGGAAACACAAACCTTAGCCATGAGAGGGCGAAGACACAGAGCAGAAGTGGAAGAAGGAGACTTAGCAGCCGCAAGTGAGAGCGTTCTCTGCATTTGGGAACAGAGACTAACTGATTCAGAAAGTTTCAATTCCTTCCACGAGTGATTCCGTTGCTTATCATATATCCTCCATCCGAAGAAGAAAGATTTTGCTAATGGCGGAGGAGGAAGGAGAGGAGATTTCTGGTAAAGAATATGTGATGAAGGGTTTATACCACTCTCTCTGAGAGGTTTATCTGTTTAGAATCCGAGTCGGGTCGGATCTTTATCGGTTCGGATTTTCGTGGCCCAAATAAGAATCCGGCTCGTTCTCTCGATTCATGTGTCATTGCTGATTAGTAACTTGATTGTGTTGGTTAAAGTTCGATGCTTTTTTGTTTGTTTTCACTCGTGTCATGAATGCTACTTTTTCAATAAAGTTTTACTCGGTAATGCGAATGAAGCGTTAAGTAATCACATAACTAAATCAAGTCTCAATTGCACTTAAAGGGCAAGAATCAGGTAAAAGACAATGTCATCATCCATTAAAACTAAGAAAACATACATATTCATGAGAGAAAAATCTGCACAGTCTGGCAAATGATCCACGCTTTAGCTTTGAGATGAGAAGATATTAAGGAGCGAGCCTTAGAGGGTCACGAGGGAATAGCGATGTCTTGCGGATGTTGTTCAGGCCACAAAACAGCATTACCACTCGCTCCAGTCCCACTCCGAATCCACCGTGAGGTGGTGCACCGTACCTGTCAACATTATATCATTTGTAGCCTTCGTCAACTCTGATAACCACTAGTTAGGAACCAAAACTAAGTCAGCTCGTTGTTTATTACCTGAATGAATCGATGTACATTTTTATAGTCTCGACATCAATCCCAAATCGTTTTGCCTGTTCCGTCAAGAGTTCTGGGTCATGTACACGTTGAGCTCCTGATATGATCTCCTCACCTAGGGGCAGAAATCGCTGATATATAAGTATTTTAAAATGTGTGGCAACACATAAGATAAAAGAGAGAACTCAAAGATGAACCTCTTATGAAGACATCGAATGAGTTGCTGTAGTTAGGGTCGTCTGCACATGGCATAGTGTAGAATGGCCTAACCGCCGAAGGATAGCGATGCAGAATGTAGAATTCCGTATTGTACTTCTCCAGAACGAGAAGCCCAAGTTTTCTCTCTGTTTCTGTATTTAGATCTCCCAGAGGATCAGCCTCGACACCAGCTTCCTGTAAACACATCATGATTCAACATAACTATTTACAGTCCATTTCAAACAACTCATCAAGTCCAATGCAAAAAAAAGACTAGTCTTACCTTAAGCATTTGAATCCCTTCTGCAAAGGTTAATCTCAATGTTTTTGGAAGAAACTGCAATTTCAGCGCAAATCATCAGAATAAAATAATATACCAAAAAAAAAAAATCAGCTTCCTAATAGTACTTCCTTATACTGCATGGTTACCTTCAAGGGCTGAAATGGGTATTGCTTCCTAATAGCTTCAAGTTCCTTTTGGCAATTCTCGTTTATTTTATTGAATATGAACGGAAACAACTCGCCCACAAGATCCATTATCTGCACAACCAACAAAAATTAGCACCAGTGGCAGAAAAGATATACTTGAGATTAGCAGCAATGACTTACCTCAGAGTAGTGTTTGTGAATCGCCATCTCCACATCAAGACCAATAAATTCACACAGGTGTCTATGGGTGAACGAGTCTTCAGCTCTGTAAACAGCACCAACCTCAAAGACGCGTTCAAAGTCAGCACATATTGCCATCTGCTTATGAAGCTGAGGAGACTGAGCTAGACAAGCAGGCTGCCCTTTGTAGTCTAACCTAAATACAGCAGAACCACCTTCACTACTACCAGCCAACAGTTTCGGTGAGTGGATTTCAATAAAACCCTTACGTAGTAAGCACTCTCTCCATCCCTGCACAATTTTTATTAGATATCTTCAGTTCAGTAAGACCATCTCCAAGGCTTACTCTATTTTTTACTCTAAAATAGAGTAACTCTATAATAGAGTTTGAGTTTGCTCCAATGGTACTCTATTTTAGAGTAGAAAATAGAGTGATGAACAAAAAAAAAACAAATTACTATATATTTAGAGTAAACCTATTTTTCATTCTATTATGGAGTGAGAAATAGAGTACCATTGGAGCATTATTTACTCTAAACTCTATTTTAGAGTGAAAAATAGAGTGGGGTTGGAGATGCTCTAAAAGCAACATCGAAGAAAGCAATTAAATCCCTTCTGATTGTATAATGTCAATCCTATCCTAGTCTTCGTGCATACACTAATAAGACTCATTATCTATTACTAATAGACAAAAGCCTTAATTAATACTCCATGTTGCATATCAAAATCCTAAAGACGGCTTACAATTTGAGTCCAGCCCTGAATGCTGAAGATTCCTTGATTAGTCGCAGTTCTGAGATCAATCACTCTAAAGTTCAAACGGGTGTCCTGATTGGCACCAGGCTTCCCAGCCTGCAACAATCATAGAAACAACTACTCTTATGAACACCACCACAGTTAAAACTAATCTCCAAATCATCACCACATTAATACTACCTGAATATCTGCTTCGCTCCGTGCAGCGTCCTCGACATAAAGTGGCAACTGTTGCAAGGCACTGTTGACGCAGTACACTTTCCTCACTTGAATCTCAACCTACCAATAAAACACAAGTATTAATGTGTTATGATCAAACAAAAAGTGAAAACCAAATCAACCTGCTGCGTGGTTCCTGTCACAGGATCCTTAGGGAGAACAACGTAACCAATCACATCAACAAACGACTCGCTATTCAGCTGCTTAACGAACTTAACCATGTTCACGCTCACATGATTCTCCTTCGACTCAGTAACAACACACTGAACCAAGCACCCCTTCTGCCTCACGATCAGAAACCCTTTTTTGCTGGAAACGTGTCGATACGTGTGCACTCTCCCTCTGATCAGAACCTCCGTCCCCGCCATCGCCTCCACAAGCTCCCTCACGTCGGTCCACTCATTCCCCTCGACGGCCTCTCTCCACTTCCCGGCTTTGGGATCCTCCGTGGATTTTAGCTCGTTGAGAGTGACGTCGCCGTAGTTTCTGGAGAACGACTCTTCCTCGATGGAGAGGGAAGCTGTCTTGCGTGAGGCTTCTTCTTCTTCTTCTTTCTCCTGACGGCGGCGTAGCTTCTCGAGCTTCGCGGCTTCCTTCTTGGCTGCCTTTTTGCTGATCTTCTCTCCGGATTCCTCAGGTGGCGGCGCGGTGGATGACGATGGATTCTCAGGCTCCGACGACATGGTGTGTAGCTCCTTCGCAAGGGTTAGTTAGCGCTCAAATGAATAGCTCACTGAAAACTTTTTTTTCACGCGATGGAGAGTGCAACGCTGAAACCCTTATCAACACTCTTTATACCGGGCTGGGCCTAGTTAAGCCGACTAAGCTATATTAGAAGCTTCAGTGTTGATATTTGAATGGGCCTACTTAAGCCTATTAAACCAAATTAGAAGTGTTGATATTCGAATTGATCTGATTTTAATTAATTTTTATATGATTTTACAAAAATTTAATATGTTATTATTAGGGCCGGGCAAAAAACCCGGATCCGAAGAACCAAACCGAACCCGATCCGAAAAATAGTACCGAATCCGAACCGAAATTGATTAAATATCCGAACGGATTCAAAATTTTGGTATCTAAAGAACCGAAACTGTTGAACCCGACCAGAACCGAAGTATCTCGGGTACTCGAATGTAACCGAAATAGATTTATATACCTAAATGTATTATTTATTTGTAGATTTAATATATATTAAAAACATCCAAAATATATAAAGATACTTTTAAGTTGTATAAAATACTTGAAAATATACATAAATAGTCAAAAGCAAAATTTTAAAATAGCTAAAATATATTCAAAACACCAAAATACTTGAAATGTCTATTGTTTTTTATGTTGATTTCACTCCACTGACTTGGTTTTCCGAGCCGATAGAATTTTTATCGTAGTTAGTTATTGTTGTCAAAAAAAAAATAAACTCTATCATAATGAGCCTGTTTAAGCCCCACTAAACCTAATAGAAGCTATAGTGTTGATATTAAAATGGGCCTGGTTAAGCCCCTTAAACCATACATAAGCTTCTCAATGTTTATAATTATTAGGTGATGATTGTTTACTTAGATTTTAGATTTTGGTTTTTGGTTTCTAGCTTTTAGTTTCTAGTTTTTGGATTTTAGTTTTTAGTTTTTGGTTTTTGATTTTGCAGTATCTTTTAGTTTTTAAAAAAACTTGAATGGTGAGTTTAGATTCTGGTTTTTGGTTTTTGATTTTTGATTTTTTTTTTTTAAACAATTTTCTGTATTTTTTTGTTTTCTCTAAATTTTTGATTAGTAATTTATTTAATTTTAAAATGTGTCTATTATTTTTAAGAACTTGACTTAATTTTACAAAAATAATTTTTTAATAATTAATTTTATTTATTGACAAGTTTTTTTAAAAAATGTTCTTATATAAAAGTATTATATTGGTAATAAAGTCTTATAGTTTATAGACATGAAATAGTAAAATGGTGAAACCTAATTTTCCTAAATAATACAAAAATTTATCAACAGTAATATTTACATATTATTTTAATAGTTAACTTTGAATTATTAAATTTATTTATTCATAAGTTTACAATTGTATGAGTTAGCTATCAAGATTGTAAAAAAAATGATGTACAATTAGATAAAATATCATTCACACACTGTAATAATTCTATACATTTTAATTAGCATAGATATAAAATTAATGCTTATGTATATACTCTGTTGACCAAAAACGTATCTCCTATTTATTTCAAATAATCAAATTTAAAATTTGCTTTATCTTGACAGCCTACGAATATAATAGTAGACGCACTGTTTCATAATAAACACAAAGATTACCAATCCTTATTTTTACAATAATTAGTACTTTTCTTTATTTTCCCTATATTAATAGATAAATATAGAAAAAAAAAGAAAAAAATTAAAAAACCAACGAAAATGAGTAGTCAAAACTGATGAAAACTTGTTTTTGGTTTTATGTTAAAAAAACTAGTTTCCCTGTATTTTAGGAAATCTATTCTTTGAAAATCTTGATTGGATGAAAATTGGATTTTGGAAAAACAAAAACCAAAAACTAATCCAAAAACTACAAACAATCTTTATATATAAAATACAATTTACTCACTTCTTATGAGGCCACGTAGGCATCCACATAGATAAGTCTTGCATTTCTGTGCCGACGCGTGTCCCCTGCCTCAATGCTCCGCGTTTCATTAATTGAGGTGTTCCGGTGAATGAAGCCCGAAAGCCCAGTAGAGTGTGAACCCTAATTGTATCAACGCAATGGAGTTTGACGGTTCGTATATTTTCTCTCTTCTATGGCTACTCTGATCTTCATCACCTATCATTCGTCTTCTTCGATGGATTCTAAGGTTCTTCGTCATAAAACTCTTCTCTCTCTCTCACCACCTATTTTCCTAAGAGAGGAATTAAGTTCCGATTAACAGATCCTTCCATGGTTTATACCGGGTTTGTCAAATCTTTTTTTTAACTGAATCGTCTTATTGATTCAGATTGAATAATACAATTCCCACTTCGTTTTGATTTGTGTTTATCAAACCATCAATTTTGTTTGTGTTTGTCTTTCTCTTTCCTCGCCACAATCCCTTCTGATGAACACTACGAATCCCTTCTGATCGTTTTTGTCTTATCTACCACTGGCTCAACATAAACCACATGAAGATCTAAGATCTTTGCTGCCGCCGTTCAGTGTTAAGCGGACTTCGTCGGAAGTGTACGACGATGATTCTCAGTGAGGAGATGGGGTTGAGATGAGGATGAGAGCTCCTACTTCTCTTTGAAGAAATTTATGGACGGCTCAAGAATATTACTCAGTTAGCGCCGGTCTCAATTAGCGCCGTTGCAAAACGTATTTGGCTTTGAACGTAGCAAAAAAAAAGTGGCCATTTAGTTCTTGAATTTGGAGTTTTTCTAACTGGATTTATATTTATTGTGATGGCGCTTGGTCTCTCTTTTCTTGGCATAGGTGGTAGAGATGGCCACTTACGCATAAAAAGTCAAAGATGAAGCATGGATCATTTGATCCAGTGCAGGTTAGATTTCGCGTCTTTTACAGTGTAGTGTAAGCTTGTGGTATTCTAATGTTGGTTTTGTTGAAAGTTGAGATTATTTAATCAATTTATATCTTTCTTTTACAGGTGTGTGAGCTTCATCCACAAGGTGTTGTTCTTATAAGATTCAAGGATCACAAAGCTGCTCAGAAATGTATAGATGCAATGAACGGTCAATGGTACAGATTCTCTCTCTCTGAGTCATTTCAGCTTAATCGCCATTAGAGATGTTGTGATATGTGTTAGCTTATGCGGCTGTTCTGTTTATGCAGGTATGCAAAGGGAGATACATGCGAGCCTTGACGGTGGATCAGTGAACCACGCTGCGGTTTGTGACTTTGATTCAGAAGCCGGACGGTTAGATCAGTTTGCAGCTGAGCTTGAAGCTGAATAGAAGAGAAACAAAATCATAATAAATCTAAAAGCTCATTTGTAGAATACACGATGTTAGTTGTTCAGAGGTTTGAAGTATAACCATATGTTTTCATTTTTGTTGTTGTTGAAAACTAACTCTTTCTTCAGGTTGTAAAACAAATATGTCCCTACTGATATATGAATATAAGGCAAGCATCTCAATTATCTAGACCTTCGTATTCACTCACCAGCTCAGGCAGTAGCTTAACATACATGACGCTCCACAGTTTCTTCTGATTCACCATGTGGTCACACATCATCAACCTCAATTGGTTCAACGAGTATCTTTGACTAAACTCATTAAAATATTAAATATAATCTTACAAGACTTGGTCGCCAAACCATTCATCTTCCTAATTAGAATCAACCTCATTAATATCTTTAAACTTCTATAATTTTATTAAAATATATAAAATCTATATAATATAGTCACATTTAAAAATCATTATTAAAATAACTTCAAAACTGTGTCCCTCTGTTTCACCTTTTTAGCCGTTTTACAATTTATTTGTTTAATATTATGAAAAACTATTCATAATATCAATAAACTAAAATAAACTCATAAAATAACTTAATAGCATATAACTCAAAGATATTGGAAAATATGTTAGGATGTTTCTGTAAATTGATTACTTCAGTAATGTAGATCAGTTACTTAATTCAAGAAACACAATTCATAAACTAAATTGGTTTGTTTTGTGATACATTATTATTAGTTAATACAAAGAAGGGTCCATTTCCGTTGACCAAACATGTGAAAAACAAAGATGAACAAATGAATTGAACACAATAAAACTAACAACCTGACAAGAACATAAATTAAACCAAATGATCTAATCTTAAACAAATAGATCACAATATTTACATTCTCAAAATAATTACAAATATAGTCCATTATAACCACATCAACCGGTGAATTTGAAATATAGCTAATTGCAACTGAGAATGAGATCAAATATTTTTACATCAAACAATTTCAATTGAAAGGGAAAATAAAAAGTAAAAAATAGTAACCAGTAAATAATGATTATCATATAATTTATAATTAAATTTTCAAATTAAAAGAGTATTAGACAAAATACATAAACTCAATATCAAAGTTTGACTATTGACAAGGTAAACTTGGGATGCCGTAGACAAGAGAAAGAGACAAGAAATTCATCATGAATTTGAGATTATGAATTTGAGATTCATCTCTTTTCATATCAGAAAATCCAAAAATCTGATATTAATCCGAAAAACTCTTCTTTTTATAACCTTTTAATCCAAATTAATCGAAAAACCAAAACCGACCTGGAATAGACTGGGATCCAAAATTATTTTGATATAAGCCGGTCTCCAACTTTGTTATCCGAACCTAACCGAAATCGAATTGTACTTTCTAAATATCTAAACAGATTTTAAACCTCTAGAACCAAAGAATCAAACTGGAATAGAATTAAATACAGTGTATGCAAACCTAGACAGACACAAAAAATCATACAAAAAAATAGTAATCAAGATTACAAGTAAAATATATCCCGCCCGCCCTTCGGACCGACTCTAGTCGACCTATAAAGTAATGCTTGATAAGACAAGCGTGAACAAGAAAAGAAAAGACGGTTGCGCGTAGCTTTAAAGCTACTTACGCGCCGACTCACACGACGACCAATCATCCGCTGCGAAATGACACGGTGACACGGTGAGTGGGCCAGGTTTCCACATGTTAAAGCGCGTGTGCATCAGTATCTCTCGGAGAGCGTGTGGCTCGGAAGATGTTCCCAATAAATAAGAAACGAATGTGCCAGCAAAGAACGGACCAAAACTAAAATAAAAAATAAATAAATAAATAAATGGGAGTGTTGGAAAAGTAAATGGGAAGCAACGACGACTGAGTCATCTCCCTCCTCCTCCTCCGTTCTCCACCTCTGAACTTGATCGGAACTAAGCTCTTGCGGTTGCGATTTGATTACTTACGTGGAGGCTTTGGTTTCTCTCTTGGATCCTTAAACTTATCTTCAGCTCTGATTCTTACATGTCTTCCAGCTCAAATCTAGTATCTTTGGGACCTATGAAGCTCTAGGTAAGCCATCACTCCTTCTTCTAGCTTATCCCATCGTCTAATCATCGGATCTGTGTCTGAGTTCGTGAAAAAATGAAACTTCTTTGTGCTAGGACCTCTTTTGTATTTGTACACAACTTGTGTTTCCTTTGATAGTAAATTTTGATTATTTTTTTCAACTGTGAAGAAGAGTACTTGCTTGAGAATCAAGGATCTGACTTCAGCTTAATTCACACAAAAAAAAAAAGTTTCAATCTTTTAGTAACATGAACGTTTCTATATAAGGCCCATGATGTTGTTAGAACATCCTTAGCTTCAATACAGGTTCAGAACAACAGAAACTTTCATTTCTTATTCTAGCTTCTTGTTTTGCTCTTAGAGGCATGAAAGAGAAGACCTTTATGTCATGACAGTGATGGTCGATCTGTCAAGAAAAGACCTTACTACTACCAATTGTTTGTTACCGAGACAGATGTCTGAAAAAAATGTTTCTCATTTTGTCGTATCTTTTTTGTTTTAGGTGTATGTTGAGTGATTGAAAGACATACCACGTTATACCACGAGATTGGAAAAGATGCTTGAGGGACCAAAGTTCGATATGCTCGCTGTTGGCAATCACCACAATTACGATGCATTCACCCAAGACTTTTATCAAAAGCTCGGTGAAGAAGGTACAAACATGTCCACGGACAGTATGCAAACAAGTAATGCAGGAGGCTCTGTGTCAATGTCTGTGGATAACAGTAGCGTTGGTTCTAGTGATGCTCTCATTGGCCATCCCGGGTTGAAGCCTATGCGTCATCCCTACTCTCTCTCCGTTGGCCAAAGCGTGTTTCGCCCCGGGAGAGTCACGCATGCGCTCAACGATGATGCCTTGGCGCAAGCGTTGATGGACAGCAGCTACCCAACCGGGGGACTTGCGAACTACGAAGAGTGGACTATAGATCTGAGGAAACTCCACATGGGTCCTGCTTTTGCTCAGGGGGCGTTTGGTAAGTTATACAGAGGGACTTACAACGGAGAGGATGTAGCCATTAAGCTACTAGAGAGGCCAGAGAACAGCCCCGAAAAGGCGCAAGCTCTGGAGCAGCAGTTTCAGCAGGAGGTTTCTATGCTCTCGTTTCTGAAGCACCCCAACATCGTTAGGTTCATCGGCGCTTGCATTAAACCGATGGTGTGGTGCATCGTGACTGAATATGCTAAAGGAGGCTCGGTGAGACAGTTTTTGACTAAGAGACAGAACCGAGCTGTGCCTTTGAAGTTGGCTGTTAAGCAGGCGTTGGATGTTGCCAGAGGTATGGCTTACGTCCACGAGCGAAACTTTATACACAGGGATCTGAAGTCGGATAACCTCCTCATATCAGCTGATCGGTCCATCAAGATTGCTGACTTTGGCGTTGCAAGAATCGAAGTTCAAACTGAAGGGATGACACCTGAGACCGGGACTTACAGATGGATGGCCCCGTAAGCTCACATCCTTATCTTGTCTGTTATAACCTCGTGTCTCTGCAGGTCACTAAATTACTTTCTGTGGATTGGTGCAGAGAGATGATCCAGCATAGACCCTACACTCAAAAAGTGGACGTCTATAGTTTTGGAATCGTGCTATGGGAGCTGATAACGGGTCAGTTACCGTTCCAGAACATGACTGCGGTTCAAGCTGCATTTGCGGTGGTGAACAGAGGAGTCCGTCCAACGGTCCCAGCGGATTGTCTCCCTGTGCTTGGCGAGATCATGACACGTTGTTGGGATGCGAACCCTGAAGTCCGTCCTTGTTTTGCAGAGGTTGTCAATCTTCTTGAGGCGGCTGAAACCGAGATAATGACGACTGCGAGAAAAGCCCGGTTCAGATGTTGCATGACGCAACCAATGACAATCGACTAATCTGTTGTGTGAAGAAAGAGAAAGGACAAAAAGAGGACATAACAAAGAAAGAGAGGAGGAAGGGCTTTAGATATATGTAAGTTTGTGTGTGTAATATCAGATTGTATCTCTTTTCCCAAGGTAGGGGAAGTAACACCAACCATTTTAGACTACTGAAACTTTTGTATGCAGAAAATGAACAAAACAAATGTACTGTGAATGTCTGAAGTGTTTGGTTTATTTTTCCTTGAGTTTATTTTTCCTTACTGTGGCAGAGTAGCATTTGATGTGTGATGAATCCGATGATGATGCATGCCTTAAGTATGAGGTGTGAGTGTGACATGAGAAATCATGATTCTGAGAATCTGTTTCCTTTTTTAATTACTGACCATCAAATAAACATGCAACTTCTAAAAGAAAAATACAAAGTTACTTGTCAACAAAACTTTGGGTAGTAAAAAAAAAAGACACTGTAGAGTTCAAAAGAAAATAAGATGAGAAAGCATTAAGATTGAGTGCTGTCCAGAAAATCCTCTTCGCCATCAACATTGTCATCTTCATCATCACCACTATCTTCATCATCACCATCACTCATAATCTCCAAAAAGTCACCACCTTCAAAGAGCATACCCCCATCATCATCATCAAAATCGCTTGCACTATTATCTTCATTGTCATCGCTGCTAATGTCATCATCTCCACTGCCGCTATCGTCTCCAGCTAGTCCCAGAATCCGGTCCAGGTCATCTCCATCGTCCTCATCGTCTTCATCTTCATCCTCTGTCTCACCATCATCATCGGGATCAGAGTCATCATCTGTTGGTTTACGCCTGCCAATCTCATACAACCTCGCTGAGGATAACATATCGTCTTGATCTTCCATTGTGATCAGCCCAAGGAAAGAATCTGTTGGTTCTGTGGCAAAGTCGAGAAGACATCGGTCCACTGGTATAGTCGCAATGTCTGAATAGTTGACCGCATCAAGAGTGCGAAAAGCAGCAAACAACGGATGCTTCGAACGACGCGTGTGGACAGCAGACATCACGTCCTCAATGTTTCTCCTCAGCATTGCGTAGATAACATCACCCCTGGAGTTGAATGTAATAGCTGTCTGGTCCAGTGATGGTACACTTCGAAGTAGCCTCATTTTCCTCAAATCCCAGACCTCAGAGTTTATGATCACCTGTTATAAAAAGCATTATATTGAGATAAGCCAAGACATGATGACAGTTTATTATCTTTGGTATTCTCACATATAAAAAAATTCAGATAAGAGAGTAATATGATTTATCATCACCTCGTTTCGAGAAGGATGAAAACCACCGCCGCCATAATCAGTAAATTGATCGAACCGACTGACCTCATCTGGAACACGGCGATCCCACAGATGACCATTCCACAATATTAGTGTATCGCAAGGGCTGAAGTGTACAAGAGAATATGGACTATTCCGAGAAGAAGTTGATGTGTCAGTGTATTTATGGGAAAGAGTGCAGGTCTCTACGTTATACAGAAGAACATCTTTTGTTGATCCTTCACATGAGAGCGCTGCAAAATATCGCCCAGAGTTGCTGAACTTTGCAGCCTTGCACCCATCCAAGGAGTGCTTAGACCCATTAGTTATATAAGAAGCGTCCCACAACTGCACATCACTAGAACTAGAAGAAAGCAACAACTGAGTATCACCAGAGACATATGGCTGAACAAGTGTTACCGGAGCCTGGTGGCCTGAGAAACTCTCAAGCAAGCTACAGCTGCTAGCGTCGAATATTTTGATTTCTCCAGCATGACTACCGACTGCTAAATGATTAGTACCTCCAAGTAGTGAGATGCATGTAAAGAGAGCATTCTCATCTCGGTAAGATCTCCAAGATTTAAATCTGCTGAAAACGAACTGACGGTCCCTGCGACTCCCATGGACTCCACTGTAAAAACTTTGAACCTCGCGGGTTCCAAGACGGCCAGTGATATTTAGTGGAGCTTCAAGTAAACGTTTAGGTTCAGGACAGACATGCGGATGTAGGAGAGACACAGGGGGAACAGTTGTGATCGGAGCCAGACACTGTCTGTGTTGGTGTTTCAAATATTGAACAACAAGGGAGTCTAGTGTTAACCGTTCCGTATTTGAAGGCTGTGGATCGCTTGGAAGCCTTAGCTGAGAAGCAGGTGTCATCAGGCCTAGCCTGGAGCTCCCAGATTGGTTGACATCCAAAGCTGAAGCTGGTGTTTGGAAACCTGAAGCATCCGCAATGGTTGAACTCCTACGAAAGGAAGCTGTGGTTCGACAAGCTGGAGATGGCGGTCCTAGCTCGCCCAAATTGATTCTTTTACCTGAAACTGAAACATCTGTGTCTTTAAGTTCCGACAGTTTCCGTTTTCTGGGAAAAGTCGGGGTCTTAAATTGAGAATCGGCATCAATGTCGCTCTTCAAAACTAATTTTGCAGCAGTGTCTGATGTATCAGCACAAGCAGGATCTGAATGTGAACTACTGTCTATTCTCTGAGTAGACTGAGGGTGAGCGTCCTGGGGGAAAGTTTGATTCCGTGGCTGCAAACTAAAGCTGGGTGAGAAAGTCAACTGTTTCTTCTTTGCGGATGGAGCTGCATTACCTATCAAGCTAGGATCTTCCTCATGAGTATTGACTTTGAGTTTACTGGGGAAAAAACCACCGCTAGCACGGCCAGAGGGCCACTGTTGCTGTGCTACTGGCGTGGAGGACGTCTCATGTGTCGAGGAAGCGAGATGTTTCTTTTTGGCAGATATAGCCGCATTACATCTAGAATTAGGATCTTCGTCATGTGCACAGACTTTGGGTTTGCTGGTGAAAAATCCACCGTTAGCACGGCCAGAGGGCCACTGTTCCTGAACCACCGGCGCAGACATCTCTTGTGTAGCGGAAAATGCAACAGAAGAAGGGGGAGCCAGGGAAGGTAGAGGACTCAACTGAGTCTCTTTCAACAGTGCTGAAGCAGTTTCACCAAGACCTGATGCCTGGAGGTGCTCATGGATAAGGAGCAAAAGCTCCTTAGAATCATATGTTATAGGTGTTGCTGCTGCAATGGCGGCTCTTTCAATGCGCCTCAAGGTTGGAGTAGTAGCATCACTGGCTGTTAGTGTATTCGCATGCCCTGAATTTGTCAATATCTGCAAACGCATATAAACCACAACTGAAAACGTTTGCAAAACTTCAACAGAGAGACAACTTCAATTACTAATGAAGCACACAGAAAACAATTCCATAAACAAGAAATATAAATCAGTTCAGATGGTTACCCCTATTAGCTCAAGGGCCACCTGAGCAAGTTCAGCCTGCCACCTGACCTGATCTGTTCCACTTGACTGACCACCTGCATCCCGAATTAGTTCTGACAAACTCTTACCAACCTAGAAACCATGTTTGGAAAGTCAGTACAGAAACAAAAAAAACGAGAGGACGAAGATAACTGGGGAAAGAAATTTGCTATATTCTACCTCAAGTTTAGTCAGTATTTGTGCAATTGTATCATCTCTAGCAAGACCAAGAAGTACCCTGCAAGCCAACGCTCGTAGACAATCTGGGGCAGCAGGGGGGTTCACATAAATTCTCGGCTGAAGAAGTTTTAGGAGAATTTTTATACCATCATTCCCACGAACAGCTTCACGTGCTAGACGATAGACCTGCTCCAACTTAGCAGCAAGGCCAGCAGAACCAGTTCCTGCTCCTAAGAAAATTCTTCTATCACCGACCAACCCTGAAGACGCTGGTGCAACAGGAGTTGGCGGAGCATTACCAGTGGACTGAGTATCTGCAGCAGCATCGGTTGAAGGACGGGCAGTAGCTTGGCCGGAAACAGGTTGATGATTTTGTGCAAGAGGCGGTTTATTACTTAATGATGGTGGAGGGCAGACCAGATTGATTAGGACATTTAATGCAGGCTGTATGATCTGCAATAACAAAGAAAATAGGCAAGTAAAAATAAGAAGCAAAAGAAGAAAGACTAAACCCATGTGAATAATGTATAAAGCAGACTGCTGACCTCTGGGTCCACTATGCTGTTGGAAATATTTGCTGCATCCAGAACGACAGCAATGCCCGCACGATTGTTGCTCAGTGTGGCACTCACAATTGCTTTGCGGCCATCAGGTATTGATGTAACTATGTGAAGAACACCAAAAGCATGCTGAAGCAGATCATGGAGATAACGGTCTACTGGTGGAGTCTGCGCATGCGACCATGTAAGTGCATGGTAGGAAAAAAAAACACCTATGAAGGGTAAATATGCTACATTACCTGACATAGTTCTAACATGGTAACATGTCCAGAGGACGCCAAAAAGTTATTGACGGCAGGCCACTGGGTTCTGACAAAGGTCGGACCCAACTTCCTATCCTTATGTAACTGATGAAATACGGCATCTACAGCTTCATTGCTGATGTCAAGGGGCTTATAGGCTGCCCTTACATTAGAAACATTTCGAACACCACCTCGGCCACTTCTGCTAGGACGAATGGAATCCACAAGCAAAAGTAGATGAGCTCTAAAATACTGGCGCAAAGCAAAACAGGTGTGAAAAGCCATCTGTTTCTCTGACGATGTCATGACTTCAGGGGCTGATCGGTCAGAATTAGCACCAGTTCTAACTGAGGCTGCATCTTTAAGAATCGCAAGGAGTTTCTGCAAGCTATTATGAGCATCAAATGCATCTAAAATGGCTCTAAAGACAAAAGCAGCAGCGAAGAATAAGGCTGCATTTTTCCTGGCTTGATCCTGGGAACAGTCTAGAAGTTCGATAGCTAATTTAACCAGTTGATGTATGAGATCCGATGGAAGTGCACAGACACGCTCCATTATACCCTGAAAAAGAAATTGAAGGTAAGAAGAAGCCGGCTTTGTGCTAATTCAACGATGGTTCTGAGAAAAAAAAGCACTAGAGACGTACAACTTTTCTGTTATTACTACCTGAAGAGAGCCTATGGTGTATAAGCAAGATGAGAGACCATAAAAGGTCTCAGTAACCCTTGGTACAGCAAGTAACTTTTGCAAGCCACCACGGTCAACAAACATTGCAGCAAACTTCCGGTGTGCAGCCAAAGCGCAAATTAACTTCATTACGTCAGGTAACAAAGGGGACAGTGCAAAACTATCTTCAAGTTGGGATGTACGTTCCAGTAGCGTAATGCATACATCAACACCTTTTTCGTGAAGGACAGGCCCGAGAACCTCGACATATTCACCCAGTATTTCAAGGCACTGGATACAATATTTTTCTTGTAACTGAGCCAACGATTTGATATCTGGAAGTGAAACTTCTCCAACATCGGCAATTGCGTCTGTTTCCACGCTATTCAATTCCGCAGTCTGATCAGATATAACACAAGTGGGATTTCTGCACAACCCAAATAGCAGAGTTAACTAGAAGCTACCATATTTGATAAACCTCAGTAGAATTAACAACAACATAGCATGACTAACCTTGAAACCTCAGCGGCATCTATGACTGTAGTAGCTGCTCGAACAGCAGCAGACACGGCAGCTTCTTCACTGCCAGATGACTTGAATTCCTGGAATCATTTAAAAATAAATACATTCAATATACCAGAAGTTCATAAAGGAATGAAATCATTAGCAGCTAGACAAAATAAAAACATGCCTCCAAAGCAGCAGTTTTAACAAGCTCTGCTGCAGCATCGCCAGCTGCTTTAGCTGCGTCATCAGGAGCATGGGCAGCTCTAGCTTCCGTTTCAGCAGCTCCAATCGCTCTCTTTACTAGATCAGTTATATTTTTGGTTCCTATCCAGCAACCTTGAAAGCACTCATCATTCTCATCTCTTTCAATCCCTACAATACCAGATTTCATTTTCCCCAGACATAAGGTCACATCTTCTGCATTTCTGACATCTGAATTTTTTGGTAGATCCCTATCTCTGACACCCAGACGACTTGATCTAGGAGAAGTCAAGAGAACGTCTGTATCGGTAGCACCTTCGTTCACCTTTCCTCTCCCCCTGGATTTTGATCGGTTCATCCTCTGTCTTGAAGGGTCATCTCTTCCGGTATTGTCATCTCCAGGTTTCAGTTTACAGTCAACAACAGCTGAAACATTGCCATCGATTTCGAATTCTCCTTCAGACTGACCCATCTCTCTACCGGAGTCTGCGTCAAGAACATGGTCACCTTCAACTGTATCCACAACCCTCCGCACCCTACCTCGACCTTCTTCTTTTCCTTTTAAGGAAACATGCTTAGCCTCAGTTGCATGAAGGGCCTCTCTACGGCTTGTGCTCGAGTCTCCAATAACACGTACTCGAAGATAATGCATAAGCTTAGCAGATAGTCCTGATGCCAAGACGTCTTCAACTAATTGACCACGACTTGTATAGGTCAGATAAAAAAAGAAAATAATATTATTTCAGCTGTAGGCGCCAAAAAAACATTTTAAGCATCAAAAAGAGACAACAAATGAAAATATTTTAATCAGATGTACCTCGTCAGAGAGATAGCGAGAAGTCCTGTGGAATAAGTCTTCAACATCTCAGCATCTGAGGCCTCTTTGCTGCCAGAGTGTTCACCAGGGAACTTGACTGACTCGTCCAAGACCCAGTTTTTAAATTTATCCATAACAGCATCGTCGAAAACATAAGGATACTGTAAGACAGAGATAAAAAAAGAGAGCATTGCATCACGAACCAACGATTTCCAACGAGCTGCAAAGCGTAAAAGAAAGGAGCAAACTCTTACCATGGAAGTAAGCGAACAGTTCACTAGCAACCTTACGGAGGCTGCCTTAACCGCGGTTGAGTAAGTATCCTCAGTAAGAAAATTTGAGGAAATCAGTTCAAAAAACTCATCATTCTCCTGTAAACATCAAGAAACCAAAATAAGAAGCTACTAACTAAAGCAATGGCTGATCCATCAAAAGGACTTACTCGGATGAGATTACACAGATTGCCACTGATATGATTACTGCGATCATTGGAGTAGAACTCACTCACCTTTATAAACCTGCGGACACAAGAAAGAAAGCGTCAAGCTTTAAGCTATAAAAATGAACAAATCAAGAAGAGAGTGTGAAAGCAGCATCCTACAGAGACTCTTTGGACTCGAGGATATGGCTAAGAGCGTGGAGGATAGTAGGATTAGGGTTATTAGCACCGGCGGTGATGCTATCCATGAGCTTCTGCGCCTTCTCTATAAGCTCGTATTCTTCCTTCTGTTCCGACGCAACCTCCGCCGCAATAGCGGTTACTTCGTCGTCCTCCTCCTGTTGTCCTTCTTCATGGTCAGGTCCGCCGATTGAATTTTCCGTCTCCGCCGTAACAGCCGTTGGATTACGGACCTCGGCATCGTCCATGTTTAGAGGCGATTGAAATAAACGTTGGGATCGTGGAAATTAGAAGTTCGTTTCGAGGAAGAGCACAAAAAAAGAAGGAAGCTTGTGGAGTAGTAAGAAGGTGGCAGGTGGAGACGAGACGACGAAGCTGAACTGACTATGATACTAAAACATAACCCGACCCGTTTTTTACTAAACAAACCCTAAACCCGTATTTTAAGAGTGGGGCCTTATATAGGTCATTATTTCAAGCGATGGGCTTTAAAAAGCCCATTTCTAAATAGGCCCATAGTTGCAGTTAAGTCTCTGGTAATAGAAGTGACCAGACAGGTAAGTAGCAAGACTTTTATCCGAGATCTGAATTATTATTTTTTCCATTTTTGGGTTACTAGATTCAATCTGAGATCTAGTTCGATTCGAAAATCCGAATATTCGGAGGGGCCAAATCTGGATAGTAAAATGTTGGATCCGTCAATTTCAAAAATAGTAACATATTTTTATTGTAAATTAATTTTATTTAATATATTTTCATTTTTATAATAGTATATAAAAATTTTATGTAAATTTTGTAATATTATATATAGAAATAACTAAAGACATTATATATTTTTTTATTTTTTTATTATTGTTAATATTTTATATATATATATATATATATTAATATTATTTTTTATTTATTTTAAGGATCCAAATCTGAATATCCACCGGATATTACAATTTTTAGAAGGATATCCAACACCCAGATCCGGATAAGAATAGTAAAATTATGGATCTGCCAAATAAGGATCCGGATACCTTAAAATTGCGCGAATACCCGATTCATCCTAAGTCTAGATAAGTGATACATAAATCTCAATGTTTCTTTTAATAATTTCTCAATAAACACCAAAGTTTTCTTTAAAACAGAAGAATAACCAATCAAAAAACCATCATAGAACAATATACATACACATCAACAAGAGTAACAACACTGCCACTGATCTTGTTAAACACATCTTGGTACTTACTTCACCACCTGAAGAATCCGACTTGATCATTACCTTAAACTGACAACTCCCAAAAGAAGGATCCCTAGTAACAATCATAGATATACCCCCAGGGAACTTACACGCACTCTCCAGCTGGTCACTCACCTGGTAATAACTATTAAACGCATACGAAACATTCTGCGCCAAATCCAAGCCACCACACGACGAGCCATACCCAAGACTAGTGCAATCAGCATGATCACAAGCGTATCCAACGCTCGGTCCCAGCTGAGGATCCTCAAGACTAGCAGACGGCGCGAGAACACACCATTTCTTCCCCATATGATGCACATCCTTCGCTGGGATCAACCCATTACCGTTTCCAAGAAGACTGAGCTGATACTTAGGCCGCCCATCGATGTAAAACATCCCCCAGTGTCTCTCAAAGTTCCCTGGCTGAATGCTCTTGGCGTCTTCGTCGATAAGGCTAAACAAGTAAGCGTCCAAAGGACCTGGTCTCATAGGCGTCCCCCTACCAACTCTCTGACGGTTCATGAAGCCTTGGTTATACCGCCGCGCGTACATCATGTTAGCGTTCTTATCTCCATCAGTAGGCCACCCGACCTCCCCAACGATGATGGACAAGTTACCAAACCCGTTCTTCTGCAAGGACCAGACCAATGTATCGTAGTTCGCGTCGAGGACGTTGTCGTAGACTCTGCCGTTGTCGTTTATGGGATCACCTGTGCCGTCGAAGAAGGCGAACTCCACGGGGAAGTGAGGGTCGTTGTAGAGACTGATGAAAGGGTAGATGTTGATAGTGAAGGGAGCTTGGTTGTCGCTTAGGAACTTGACGATGCTGATCATGAGGTCGCGGATTTCGAGTCTGAAGTCTCCGTCTGAAGGGAGGTTGGATGCGCTTTGGTAGACGTCTGCGTTGAGAGGGACTGTGACTTTGACCTGGGTGGCTAAACCGGCTTTGATGAGAGCTGATTGTATGTTCTGGAGAGCGGGGAGTGTTATGTCCTCGAATGTTCCGTTGAATGCCTTTAGAAATGGCTCGTTCCCAACTGCCACGTACCTAAATGTTTAGACACAACACAAGTCAACACAACAGAACAAGTCAAAGTTTTTGTCTTTACTCATCAAACTGTAATCAAAAGTCTTAAAAGATTGAAGCTTTAGAGCATAAGCACAAGTCAACACCAGTGAGCAAGAAGATTGTCTTCAAAGTTTCTATCTTTACTCAGAAACTGTAATCAAAAGTCTAAAAAGATTGAAGCTTTAGAGCATAAGCACAAGTCAACACAGTGACCAAGAAGATTGTCTTCAAAGTTTCTATCTTTACTCACTTAACTGTAATCAGAACTCTAAAAGATTGAAGCTTTAAGCATAAGCAAAGTCATCACAGTTTGTAAACTTCAACCTCTTTTGCTTAGGACCAAGATTGTCTTGATAGTTTCTATCTTTACTCACAAACTGTAATCAAAAGTCTTAAAGATTAAAGGTTTAGGCATAAGCACAAGTCAACACAGTGACCAAGACTATCTTTACTTACTAACTGTAATCAAAAGTCTTAAAGATTAAAGCTTTAGGCATAAGCACAAGTCAACACAGTGACCAAGATGAACCTCAAAGTTTCTATCTTTACTCACAAACTGTCTAAAGATGGAAGCATTAGGCATAAGCACAAGTCAACACAGTGACCAAGACTATCTTTAAAGTTTCTATCTTTACTTACTAACTGTAATCAAAACTCTAAAGACTGAAGCTTAGGCAAATGCACAACGAACCTGATATCGACGCCATTGGAGGAGACATGAGCAGAGACGTTCTGAGAGACCCATCTCTCTGCGACTGCGACACTTGCAGCTATAGGAGCAAGTAAGTCGTTAGGGATTCCGACCATAACTTGAATCCCCGACCGACTTAAAGCTCCGAGAATCTTCGTGTCGGCCTCGAAAAGTTTCACCTTTCGGATTCCGTTAGCCTGGAGAAGCCTCACCACCGTCGCTGGAGGTAGCGGGTGACTTGCCTGTGAGCCCCAGTTCACACCAATCCCTTCGACTTCGATGAACAAGTTTATGTATAGCAAAATAAGTGCGAAAGAGACAGCAAAAACACTTTTGGACAGCATCCCTAAACTAATAACCCAACAAATAAAAATCTGAACTTTATTACTTAAACGAGCTCAAGTTGAAAACTTTGGGTTGAAGAAGAACAGAGCTGAAGTTGCTTCTTTCAAAAATCACTACGGTGGATTTGGAGAAGAGGAAGGAAGAAGTTTCAAGATTTAAAAATTGAAAAATCGGTGAAGAACACGAGACTGGAGAATGTTTTGTATTTTCCTCGTGTTGCAGAAATCGAGCATAAGCTAAAATGGCTTTTTAGTTCTGTCCCAATGTCCGAAAGGTGGTGTGAATGCTTTGATTAGTGTACTATAATTTTAAATTAGCAGTATATTATGTAGATTTAAAAATAAGGATAAAGAAGCTAAAAGAGGAACATTTAACGTTGTAGGTGTTGGTTGGTCTACAATGTATATAAATTTATAGTATACACTATTAATACGAATTAAAAAGTTGACAACGGCTTTTAATTATGATAACTTCAATAATCAAAATATTTGAATTTCCTATAGTACCAAAGAAGACCTTATATCATTACATCATTTCTTAATATGATTGACCATCGTTTCATGTGCTCTATTTCAAGGGAAGACATCTTGGCAAATTAGACAGCTACTTTCCGAGTGGCATTGGGTTTGGTTTCAACAAAGTCCCTCCTCAGCTAGCACCGGAGTGTAAGCCAGGCTCTCTGTCGTCGCAGCTCGAGAGACCTTCGGGTTAGTCTTCGGCAAACCGTCCCCGTTTAGCCAAACTCCTCTCTCTGCAGGTTTCGATTAGCAAAGAGTTTAGGAAGCGCTTGAGTTAGGAAATTAGTTGTACTTGTTGCTAAGCTTTAGTTCTAAGTGTATTGTTGCAATATCTTTAGATCTTTTATGGATGCTATAGGTTCTTTTACTTTTTTTTGCGGCCTTTAGGACCAGATCAGCTCTTTGAGCAATCTTGGATTTCAATTTTTATTGTAATCAAACTTTCATTATTCAGTTAATGATATTTATAATTTAACAAAAAAAAAATGATAGACCATAAAGTGTAAATACTATTAAATTTGGTGATATATAAATATAGTACTACTATATATGTATTGTAAAGCATATTGGTTGTATTTTGTATGAGTTAGAATAGTTACTGCTTTGACCAAAAAAAAAAGAATAGTTACTGCTAGTGCTAAGATAGTTTGGTGTGAGGCAAGGGCATGTGGATGAGGTCAAGCAAATGTGTAAAGTAAAAAAAATCATCAAAGGACTGAGGAGCAGTGTTAAGTGATGCTGTTGGGATTAAAGTTGAAATGATACAATGACGTAGATAAAAATGTTTCGTTTTTGTGAAAATAATAGTGAAAGAGAGAATGGAAAAGGTCGGCGTTCGGCAGGAGTGACGCGGTTGGTGATTAAACTTAGGAAGAGAACCACTAACTATTAGAATGAGACAACTAAGATGAAAAAGGGAAGTGATAAGGACAAGTAAAGCTCGAGGGGGTGGTAGACTGGTAGAGAGAGAACATATAATACAAGTGGTGTGGTGCCCAGTTTTGGTCTATGTATTGTTACTTTTGAGTGTGATTCACGATCGTTCACCGACCGGATAACGCATCCAGCGATCCTCATTCCCTTTATCTTTTTGATAGAAACATAAAACAGATATGCATATTTTCAGATATACATACTTTATAATATATTAAACGAAATAATGTATGCTGTTTCTGAGTGTCAACATAGCAACGTCAAATCCTTTACAAGAGCTTAAGATATGTTAAATAATCTATACTATTAAAAGGGAAGCATTGTTAAAAAATCTACTTATGCAAAATTGTTTGGACCTATTAATTAGACTAACACCATATAATTCAGCCTATTTTTAAGCCAAAGTAATATTCCATACATCAATTCATAATTTTCTTAATGTACAAAAAGAGATATTGTATTTCAAAAAAAAAATACAAAAAGAGATAGTAACTAACAACGATATTTTACATAAAGATTTTATTATTATGTTCTTAATACAAAAAATAACTTAAGAAAATAGTCACAACAAACGGATTAATATTTATGTACATATTTTTGGACCCTACATATAGATTATCGAACATATGATGCATACCTTTGTCTTACAAACGTAACAATATTCATTGCACTTTTTATGTGATATGTTATTCATGTATTTCTTGACTCTTTTTATGAAATGTTATCACAAATTTAATATCTTAAATTGAAAACTATATCAATACTAAAAATAATTGGTTTTATAATAATGTAAATTGATAGTTGTAAGTTTGTAACTATGATATAAATATATGCGAGGAAAATTCATTTTTAATTTAAAACTAGATCTTGACCCGTGCCTCCGCACGGGTATTTATTTTTAATTTTTGTAAACGTTTAAAAATTAAATACATACATTATTGTACTAATTAAATTAGAAGATGATAATTAATTAAATTGAGTTAGTTTTATTATTCTGAAAAATTTAAACCATGTTGATCAATTTAATTTTTAATAAACCAATAAATTAATCTGACTATTTTATAGTTTTTATGGATTGCAAAATTAACTTTTTGATTTTTTAAATAAATGAATGATTGCATATCTTCTAAATTTATTAGAAGGTAGCTAAATATTAGGCAATTTCTTAACAATTTTTATGGAAGTTGCTATTTATAAGGTAGTGACATAGGTATGTAATATTTGTGGAAAACTAAGGATTAAGATTTATTTGTACTTCAGTTTTAATAGTTTAGATTGATAGCTTGTGTGTTAATGACAATGTTTTGAAAACGGAACGGGACACTGATTCAACATTGCACCTGGGTCAATGGTCGGACCGGTTTAATCGGTTTAACCGCTTAATTTTAATTTAATTTTAAATTAAGTAACTATATATATGTAAGTATAACTATAAATTAATTTTGATATAAGTTTATATCAATGTTATATTGTAAAACTGATATGAAAAATAAAATTCAAAATTCAAAAATTAAAACTAATTTATATATGTAGTAGAAAACAAGATTACATTTTGATGAAATCTTATTAAAATTTGCAATTTTTTTTTATTATTTAACTTGAATTTGCGAAAACGGGATTTTAATATTGAACTAGGTCTGATTTAACTCAAATTCAGTTTTTAGCACAACTCAGAACCAGTTAGAAGAGCGAGTCAGAATCCAACTGGTTCGATCGTACGGTTCGATCAGATTTTCAAAACATTGGTTAATACAGTTCAATAATTAAAATATATATTTTAATAATGAATATCTTTACTGCTAAAAACATACATATCATCTTTAAATCTATTACAAACAAATCTCACACATTAAAAATAATGAATGATAAAAACATTAAAAATCAATAGTTATAATGTGAAACAAAAAAATTATACTAGATTTAAAATTTATTAAAGATTAAAAACCTCAAACCCGCGCTTTTTAAGCGCAGATCAAAATCTAGTACTCAACTTAAAGAAACAACAATTGTTGTGTCTAAATAATGCTAACTAACTACCACATGTTCGTGGGGATGTTAATTTTTTTTTTCCCAAATTGTTTTTATTGATTAAAAGGGCCAAGCCCACGGCCGGAGCCCACAAACAAAAAGCCCACTAGCACGAGGGGCATCTTACAACAAAGGCCGAGGCCCAAAATGAAAACCGGCCCAACAGACCCAAAAACACGCAGTCAGACGGTTTGCCCTAGAGGCGCACCAAGGAGACAGGCTGGACACGTGTAAACATCTGGAGAGTCTGCACGCCACGCGTCGTCAGCCTCAACTCGATCCCCGCCTCACCGCACAACCGCCGAAACCAGCCACCGACACCCACTTTTCACCGGATCTCCGATACTGCAGAGCCTCCGCGTCACCATAGCTCTTCACGGCCGCTCTGTCTTCACACCGGAGAGATCGTCGTTCTAACGAGATCTCCATCCGACTCTGAATCACCAGAAACCCTAGATAGGCGCGCCGCGAACCACCGCTCTCTCGTCTTGACTATCGTCGCCGTCGCCAGGCATCTCGTCCTCGACGACCCACGAACTCAGACTCGAACTACACGAAACCAGTAACCACATCCCAGAAAATTAGGGCTTCAACACGACGGCGAGGATCTTTGTGAGCCTCCTCACTCCGTTATTCATAAGCCGGCAAAGAAGAAGCTGAAGAAGCCTCCCTTCCCGAAAGCTAGAGCGGCGTCGGTGGATCTGAGATAGCCTCCACCCCCCGCAGACAGACCGGCGTCGATGAATCTAGAGAAGCCTCCATCGCCCGGAGAAACACAATCCGAACCAACAAAAATTCCATCTCCTTCGAGGCTCTCCAAACGGCGCGTCTTCACTCCAAAACCGACCACCGAGAAAGTCAGTTGTGGTATCAGAGCTTCGACAAGGCATCCGTTGATGGCACTTCGGAAACAAGGCGGAGAGAAACTAAATTGCTGAATAAAAAGTGCTCCGGCGACGGCACGGATGCTCACGCGCCGGCCGTACGCCGGAGAAAGTCTTTTCTCTCTTTTCTCTCTTTTCTCTCCTATCTTTAACTACTGGACATATAAATTAGTTGATGACATTTGTAAATACATAAGTTATTGGGCAATTGTCAATAATAGCACCTTTTGAAGTTTATGTCACAAAAAGAGCACTAGAAGGAGAAAGTCACAAAAATGACATTCATTAAAGGGTAAAATGTCCCTAATATCCTTGGTTTAAATTAAATAAACAAACAAAAATAAATAAAAAAATAAAAAAAAAATAAAAAAATAAAAAAATAAAAAAATAAATTTTTTTTTTTTTTTTATAGTTTCAGATTATATGTTTTCAGATTCGAAATTTTTATAATTTTTTTTTAAAAAAAAAATTTGAATTTTTTTTTTATTTTTTTTTCAAATTTTCTTTTTATAGTTTAAAAATAATTTTTGAAACTGTTTTATTAATTTTTATTTTTATTTTAATATTTATTTTTTATAAAATTTTAAACCCTAATTCCAAAACCCCACCCCCTTAACTCTAACCCCTAAGGTTTGGATTAATTAACCCAAGGGGTATAAGTGTATATTTACCTCTTTAATGAAACCTATTTTTGTGACTTTGAGCCTTGAGTGCTACTTTGGGAACAAAAACTTGGTTTGGTGCTATCATAGTCTTTTTCTCTAAGTTATTTCAATTTTTTTTTAAATTTCTACAAATTTATCCAGATCCAGCATGAATGAAGTTTAATTTTAAATCTAAAAATCTGATATCTAATATAAGCAATTCTTTTTCGAATGGGTATCTGGATACCCATGTTTAACTGATTTTGTAATAAAAAAATGTTAACCGGTTAAATGCTTCTCATGAATCATTTTCATTCAAACTTGTGAAATTATTATGGTTAACACGTAGAATAAATGTTATCGAATTATTATGGTAAATATACAACTAAGTTATACCAATCATACATTTTAAAAAAATTACAGCTAAACTTTTACACCAAAAACTCGACAGCAATAAAATCTACAATTACGACAAAAAATCGACAGCAATAATTCTAAATTAAAAAAAAATAATAAAGCTACAACTTTTACCAATCAACCCCTTTTGATGTATCAGTGAAATATGGATGGTAGAAAAGTATGGTCACGTACTTTTGTTGTTAAGGATTTACTTGTGATTTTTTGTAAAGAAAAATTAATTTGTTTGGTGTTATTATGGCTTCAATGGGCCAACATTTAGCTTAATAGCAAGCCCAATAGAAAAACCCAATAAATAAAAACCGAACATATATGTACGAACTAAACCCTTCATTAAACCCTTTTTGTCTTCGTTGTCGGCTCGAGGAAACATTCATTGTTAATCTGCAATTTCGTCAATACTCCTTGTTCAACTCGATAGTAGAGATGCCGCTCGGAGAAAGAGGAGGATGGGAGAGAAGCGAGTCCAGATACTGCGGCGTCGAGACTGATTTCTCCGACGATGTTCCGTCTCTCCTCTCCTTCAACATCTCCACCGGCGGTTTTGACTATGTCCTTGCTCTTCTGGTTCGTGTTTCTTTCTTCCTATCGTTTCGAGAAATATCATTCAGTGTTTTGTCTCTCTCTAATGGAGTGTTGTTACGCAGATGAACCCTTCGTATAGGCCGAGCTTGGTGGAAGGAAAGGGTTCGGAGACTCAGGTTCTACCAGTCTCTGGCTCTGACTTGGTATTGGCGCCTTCTCAGTGGAGCAGTCACGTCGTTGGTATGTTTCTCTTGTGCTGGTTGTCAATGATGTGGTTTTGAATTTTGATTTAATGGTTAATGTTTTGTTCTCTAGGAAAAATTAGTTCTTGGATTGACTTGGACTCTGAAGATGAGGTATTGCGAATGGATTCAGAAACTACGTTGAAGCAAGAGATAGCCTGGGCTACACATCTCTCCTTACAGGTGCGTAGGAATCCATTATGCTTTTGATTGTTGATGCTCGAGGATGTATTGGTTCTTGCTAATGTTTGTTATTTGTTTGCAGGCATGCCTTCTTCCTACTCCTAAAGGGACCTCGTGTGCCAATTATGCCAGATGTGTGAACCAGATCTTACAAGGACTGACTACCTTGCAGGTGGTTTACGAGTTTCTTGCTTTCTGTCATGTTTTTTTATTAAGATTAATGTTTTCTTTACAATAGCATCTTCAATCAAACTCTTAACTCTTTTTATTTTTATAATGCCATTCTGTTATGAAGTTATGGCTGAGGGTTCCGCTGGTGAAGTCTGATGGTGATGCCTCAGAGGGTCTGGTAAGACGTCTGATTAAAGTTGATGCAAACTTTAGATTGTTCCTACCTTTTGTGCCTTCTCAGATTTTTTAGGCTGCTTGAGTTTATAGACTTTTCAAACCTATACATATAAATGAATTTTCTTAGCAGTTTATTTTGTTTATTAGGCTTCCTTTTGTTTGTTTGTTATGTCATTGTGGTTTTAATATATACTCGCCTCTGTGCAGACTGATTCCTGGGAACTGTGGAACTCGTTTCGTCTTCTTTGTGAGCATGACAGTAAGCTGTCTGTTGCTCTTGATGTTATGTGAGTTGAGAGAGACTCTTGATTGCTTTTTGTTAATGTGGACTCAGATTTTTCTTTTCCCTCCGTAAACATAACACCATGTCTTTTTTTTTATCTAGGAGTACACTACCCTCTGAAACATCACTTGGACGCTGGATGGGAGAGTCTGTCAGAGCAGCCATAATAAGCACTGATGTATTTGTCTCACCCTTTTGCCACATTTAATATAAACTCGATTTTGAAGTCATAATTGACAAAATGCTTTTGGTTCTGCAGTCGTTCTTAACAAATGCTCGGGGTTATCCTTGCTTGTCAAAACGCCACCAAAAGCTAATAGCAGGATTTTTTGATCATGCTGCCCAGGTAATATATATATATCATAGTCTTCGATATGTAGAACAGTAATATTAAGTGCCAAGATTGGCTTTTTTTATACTGAGTTTTTCTTTCTGATAATGTCATTCTGTGATAAGAATCCTCTTTTCATTCAGCAGAGATATATCTATTTCTCTCGTTCTAGGATTCATCATCATTGATCTTGTAATTACAGGTTGTAGTTTCTGGAAAGCCTGTTCACAATCTTCCAAAGGCTTCTGATTCTAATACTGAGGGTAAATTTTCTGTATTTTATGTAACAGTTAGCTGTTATCCTTTGTTTATATTCAAAGACGTTCCATGTTTTCTATTGATAAGTTCTCAAATGCTACGGTTCTCAGGTACGCAGAGGCACCCCCTGCGGTCATATTTGGACTATGTTGCTTATCTGTTTCAGAAAATGGAACCACTTCCTGAACAGGAACGCATAGAGGTCGTTATTTTGATCCTTTGTCTCAGTTCTTGTTTTTTAATTACCATAGATGCAGACAGCAGAATCAAACTCAATTCTGATAGTTATCTTATTCCTTTTACAGCTTGGCTACAGGGATTTTTTGCAGGCACCCCTGCAGGTTAGTCTCTCTTCATAAGTAATACTGATTTCCATCTAGCAGAATGCTACTGTAAAGAGCTTCTACTGTTCTTTTTTTAAAATACAGCCTCTGATGGATAACCTCGAAGCCCAAACCTATGAGACGTTTGAGAGAGACTCTACTAAATACATCCAAGTATGTGTTTGCTTATGCTAGTTTTATTTCTTTCTCATCTTAAGTTTTAACACCTCATTATCACTAACACTATTTTGCGTGGTTGGTTTTAATGTCACGCCTAACTTTTGTCCATCTTTGTGTTGCTAGTATCAAAGGGCAGTTGCTAAAGCCTTGGTGGACAGGGTTCCTGATGAAAAAGCGTCCGAGTTAACTACTGTATGTCACCTCTCAATGTTTTGCTTTCATAGGCTACATGTGGCGTTTTAATTTATGAGTTTGTGTGTTTGGTAATCTTATAATATACTTCAGTAGTACTAAAGTTATATTTTGTAGGTCTTGATGGTCGTGGGAGCAGGAAGAGGACCCCTTGTGAGGGCATCGTTGCAGGTAGTTTTGATGCAACTCCATGCTGATCACAAAGAGACTTTGAAACTCATTCTTCTTAATCTATAATGTTCATTGGTTTCGTATCCCAGGCCGCTGAAGAAACTAACCGCAAGTTGAAAGTTTATGCCGTCGAGAAGAATCCTAATGCAGTTGTAACGCTCCATGTGAGTTATCAGCAACTGAGTCAATTGAAACACCGGCGAACTTTTATGTTGTTTCTTTCCGATGTGCGGAGCTGTTTTGAATTAACTCATAGAGCATTTTTATCCTTTCTGACAGAATTTGGTTAAGCTGGAAGGGTGGGAAGGCATTGTTACGATAATATCATGCGACATGCGTTTTTGGAATGCTTCTGAGAAAGCTGATATATTGGTCAGTATGTACAGATTTTGGTAGCTATTAGTCCTACCGACATTAGACAGTTCATCTTATTCTCGTTTGCATCTGTTCTTCAGGTTAGCGAACTGCTGGGTTCTTTTGGAGACAATGAACTCTCTCCTGAGTGTCTTGATGGAGCCCAAAGGTTTCTGAAGCCAGACGGAATTTCAATACCATCCTCGTATGTGTACCCTTTTACTAAAGTCTAATTTCCATAAGAAAACAATACTCTAATAGCTGCTAGTCCAATTTTAAAGCTTAAAGGACATTACATATCTTATTATGTTTCTCTAACTCGAGTATCATCTTCGCTATATCAGGTACACAAGTTTCATACAACCTGTAACAGCTACGAAGCTTTACAATGATGTAGGTTCTTCTAGTTTCTGCTGTGTACACTTAATCATAAGAAGAATCGTTTCGTCTTACTCGTTTACATTAATTGGCAGGTTAAGGCTCATAAAGACCTTGCGCACTTTGAAACTCCTTATGTCGTAAAACTGCACAGTGTAGCTAAACTTGCTCCTTCCCAATCCGTGAGTCTCACTCTGTCTTCAGGATTGCTTAATAGCTTATAGTGTTCTCTTTGAATACATTTATTCAAGTCTTGTTGATCTCTCGATCTCAGGTGTTCTGTTTTGGTCTTACTTAGGTTTTCACATTTACTCATCCAAACTTCTCAACAAAAGCCAACAACCAACGCTACAAAAAGCTTCATTTCAATCTACCAAGCGACGGTGGCTCCGCCTTGGTGCATGGTAACAGGACTTTCTTGTCTTTTGTCAGTTATCTGCATTTTTTCCTAATTTTAAACTTATCTGTTGCGATCATACATAACTCTAACAGGATTCGCTGGCTATTTTGATTCCGTCCTGTATAAAGATGTCCATCTTGGCATCGAGCCTACAACAGCAACACCAAACATGTTCAGCTGGTAATGGCCTTGATCTATAAATATGGCATTTTGATAATTCTCTCCTATCGAACCTGCTTGCCTAAAAAGAAAACTTATATAATACCATGTTTCCTTTTGGCAGGTTCCCAATCTTTTTCCCATTGAGGAAGCCTGTGGAGGTTCACCCTGATTCTCCATTAGAAGTACACTTTTGGAGGTGTTGTGGTTCCTCGAAGGTAATTTTTTTTGTTAAAACCACAATGATTCTTATTGTAGACAACCGACTCTGTTAGTCTTGAGAACCATTATTGATCGATCCTCTCATGTTTGGGTTCAGGTTTGGTATGAATGGTCGGTATCTTCACCTACTCCAACTCCGATGCACAACACCAATGGCCGTTCCTACTGGGTCGGCCTTTAGGATCAGAGGATACTCAGAAGAGTCATGGACTGATGATCAAGTGATGTAATTCCATTGTGCTGTGTCTTTATGTCGAACAAAAGACCAAAGTTTACAAGTGAATCTAATCTCTTTTGACCTTAGTGTTTCTATTTCATCAATAATAGCTTTACCTCTGCACTTTTAATACAGAGCTGTTTACACACGTATGTCAATCTCAAACGGCTAAAACAGAACAACTAATCACATATCTTCGATTTGAATACATCGGTAAATAGATCAAGAAGCTGTGTTTACAACATTGGTACACAAGCCTAGTTTAAGAATTTTTGTTGCTGCTTTTGAATCCATTCGTCATAATCTTTGAGTAATTGCTGAAGCAGAAGGGGCACTAATGTATCTACAAGTGTCTGCATCACTCTGTCATCATCATATCAAAATATAACATTGTTTAACATTTCGAGCCAAGAAGCAGCAGGGAGGTAAAGTGAACAATAATAATGTCTTAACTTACAGATTCCCAGGAGCCTCAACAGCTGATACTGGAAGCATAGTGAATGGTCGTGTTGAGATCTGCCATGAACAAGGGAGGTTGTTTGAGCAGCAGATGTAAAGTTTATTAATATACACAAGCCTAGTTTTGTATATGACACTCTTAAGGCTACAGATAACAAAGGACTGCACGAGAATGAAACTATGAACAAACGAAAAAAAAAACAATAAACAACCTCTAGAGTGACTTTCAAGCTCACATCAACCTCCAAAAACGGCTCTGGATCTTCCATGTTCCAGGTCATGCAATTTGTCATAATCGCTGGCAACCAGAAATGGAAAAAACATTTGAACCAACTTTAGAAACCTCACACTTGCTCTACTTTTAATTGCTTTTGTTTACAAGGACAAAAGTTACCTGAAAACATTTCACTTTGGTTCTCCAATAACTCTGACCCCTCCAACTGCAAAGAGACAGCAGAGCAAAACATACATCAGTAATGAGATGGATAACAACAACATGATTTATTCAATAAAACTCAAAACATGAGTCTTGTTCACACAACCTTGCAGGAAAGTAGCTCGACTGTACAATCTTCCTGTGTGGGAATAACCCTCAAAACCAGCACTGGAGAAACTTCAAAGCTCATTAACTGAATTGTTGGCAATGTACATCTGCACTGTAACACAAAGTTTTACCATCTCCCTTCCTCAGATAAAAAATCATATTCCTCTATAACTCTGCTAACAGATTAGAATAATATACTATCTACATAAATATAACAAAGTTTACTACTATATATTACCCACTTACTACATTTACTATATATGTCTAAAGATACACTCTTTAGATATTTCTGCTTAGAGATATAACATTTGCCTATTTAAACGTTGAGAGACATCAAAACAAAGTTTGAAGAAAGAACCTGTAAGTATTGTCATCATCATCGACTAACTGATAACTCTGCAAAGCTTTGGCGTTGATCACAGCCTCCATGCCAGAAGGGTGTTTCAAGAACTCACTGAAAGTGAGCTCCTTTTCTCCATTACTCTGTAGCTGGATTCTCTGCTTCCTCGAAGCAGTGAGATTCGCTTTCTTTGAACTCGAAATTGCCATTGCTCTACGAACGTGACTACCCAAATGGATCCTCTCCCTGAAAACAGAGCTCTTCCTCTAATCAAATCACTAATATAGAAAAAAGGAGACAACTTTAGAAATGTATAAAGAGTCTAAAGACCTGGGGATTGCGTTAGGGTAGGATCTACGCAAAGGAAGGATCTTTCTTGGGGATTCTGAAGCTACGGAAGCTCTCCATCCGTTGTGAATCGCAGTGTTCATGTTTCTATGAAGGTTACTCACTTTTTGAGAATTAAGGAAACAGAGAATGAAGAAACTCTGTTTCTTACAAGTTGATTGGAGCTAGAACGAGAGTTTTATCGTTTCTTTGGTCTTGGACGATCATCGTCGTAGACGGGGAAGGAAGTAGTGGCCAGGTGAGTTCTCCAAAAGCTCTTATCCGCCGCCGTTGATTGAGGAGGATTGTACTCCTAACGTTGATGGTCTTCCACGTGTGTTTCTCAAACTCGCAGTAAATTTTGGTTTTTCACCGCAGACGAGTTTACTTTTGTTCCAAACATTTCAACAAGTGTTTTTTTTTTGTCCAAACGTTTTAACAATTGTCCTAACGTGTTTTTAGACTTCATTTGTTAAGAATGCGACTCTGTGTAGTTCCCATCATTGCTTCGTACAAAAGTCGCATGCATATTATGGACTTGCAAGAACATTTGAAAGCAGTAAACTAATACTAAAACTGCATCTCCTAGGCCATATATAGCATTATGATATGTTGTGAGGGATGCGAGAATAAACAAATTAACAGATTGATAAACAATAAAAAAAACACATAGATTTAACTTAGTTCACTTTTAGGACTATGTCTACGGGTAAAGAGAATACATTATTGATGAAGACGAATTTTCAGAGTACAACTCATTCTACGTAATAGAGTAAAACCATAAAGATATATAAGAAAATGTTTAATGAAACTTTCCATAGTTATCGGATTTGGCATGGGATCGACAAATTCTTACAGAGATCGGTAGATCCATGACTACTAGATCGACCGATCTACGTCAATTCGCAGATTCAAGGCATATTTTAACAAGATTGATAATGATCCATCTTAAAATACAGAGACAGTTTGTAAAGTTCAAGAAAATTGCAAAAAAAAATTGAACCTCAAGAACGTAAAACAATCATCGTTTACCATATTAGAATCATACTTACCCGCCAAAAGCCTCTATCTTGTAATCAGACCAGAATCAAAAACTGTAAGCAAATTCAGGTATTAGCAACTCGTAGCACAAACTTTTACCTGAAGGAGTAAATTTATTGACATCACAATTAATTTTACCAAATGTCAAACATAAATAACAAATGCATAAAAATCTCAAACACACCTAAATTTAAAAACGGTGTCTAAAATCCTCACTGTTTTTTTTTCTGTATTCATGTGTGTTTGAGATTATGTATTTGTTCTTAGAGCTTCAAACTCAAACATTGCCTCAAACACTTTCTTTTGTGTTTAGTTCTTGTTGCAACAGTAATTACCCATTACGTTTCAAGAACTTATTCACTGTGGAGGTGTCAAGATCCCGTACCCATTCGGAATTAGAAAGACTTGCTACATGGATAGGCTTACGAAACCTAACGTATTACAAACATTGGATTTTTTATGACTTCTCCAAATAGCAACTCCTCCTAATTCCAAAAGGTATAGGATTTTGACACCTCCACAAACATGTGTTTGAAGCAGGGTCACCGTTAAGAATAAAGGATCATGAAAAAAATAGCAACTTCAAGAGAAGAATCAAGAAACGGAGAAAGATTTCTGGACGAATGGTGTCTTTATTTCATAAGTTCCCATCAATTATACTAGTGGTTGGTCCGCCCTACGGGCGGGTGAATTTACATTAAAAATATTTCATATTAATATATATTTTAATTTTATTGATCGGAAAAATATGTCCATTTTATTTACTAAACATATTTTAATTTTATATTTTTATTGGAAATTTATTTTAAATCGCAATAATAAATACAATATGCTTTTATTCTAAAATAAAATTCTAAATTTTATTACTTTTTCTTAGTTTGAGTTTAAAGGACCACCAACATTTCTTTTGTTAAAGAACACAAAATTATGAAATTATTAAAATCATAAGAAAAATGTAATGATTTATATTTATATTTTTATTTTTATTTCTATTTCACTTTGATATAGTCAAGAAAAATCTAAAGTAAGAATAACAAATATATATTTTTTTTATCTACATTTTTATTTTATTTTTAAGATTATAATTCAAATACTATTACAATAATTAATTTTATCATGATAATAAATTAATCCATCTCCAAGCTAAATCAATTGAAAATATAATATAATGTAATAAAATCATAAGAAGTTATATTTTAAATTCATATATAAATAGTTCAATAATGTCACAAATAATAGTTGATATATATATTATTTAACAATAAATGATTTTTTATAATATATTTTATATTAGATTTTCAATTTATAATGATTTTTTCTTTAATTTTAAGTGTTTTATTAATTATATTTGTAAATTATTTTAACATTTTTTTAGCTTTGTTTTATAACAAAATTGTTTGTAGGAAACTTTCCTCATGTTAATCGAAAGTTCTTTTATAGAAAATAGTGTAATAACTTAATAAAGTATTACATTGGTTCAAGTAATTTAGCCAAAATAACTTAAATGTAGTGTAACCATCAATAATATAAAAATTAAGATGAACCAAACCGCGTACAATTGTTTTCTTGAAAATAAAATTACGTGAACCTTCAATGTTAGTTCACTTCTTCTCTCCCAAGTGTATAATGAGGACTTTGAAATTAAGTTCAGACATGGATTCAATTTTTATTATTTACATAGTTTAGTTGCAGAGTTCTTAGTTGTTCACAGAGTTCTTAGTTGTTCAAAGATGGTTGATGTGTGGATTAATGTCTCTTGTCTACAGCTCCACAGGACAGGTGTGGAATTAAGTTTCACGAATCCAAACATCATCAGGTTGAACTAAATAGGACGGTTCTTATCTTAGTTTCAGATTTCTGGTGTTCCCGAATCGAGGCAACATGAGATACAGTTTTCCCAATTATATATCTTAAACTGATACCATTGAAACTAAAGTTTTGAAATTAAAACTCAACCGTTAAAGAACATTAATCAGATCATGCCGGGTTCGTTAAAAAGAAAAGTATTACTTTATTATTGAACTCAAACTTTAAAATTTAGATAGATAATGTGCCTGCAAACTCTCTCTCTAGTGCTTAACCTCTTTGATTGGAATACTGAAGTGCGACGCGTCTTAAACGTTGAGCTTTCTTGGAAGCAGAAGCTTCATCAGCAGAGCTTACGACCGCATCACTCTGAGAAGGTTGTGGTGATGGTCAACCAGACTTATCATTAACTCAAGTGTTGTTTTCTGAGATACTCTTGGTCAGCACAAGAGTTGGCTTCAGAGTTTGGCTGTCAGCACCAGGCATGTCGTCACCTGGGTAGTCATCACTTCTCAGTCAGTTCTAATTCACATGGATTAATGTTAGGCATATTTTGGACATAGAAATATTTAATCCACATAGATTAATACAAACATACTCCAAAAAATTAGGCACATGTGGACAATGGTTGGTGTAAAAAATGCGTACCACTGTAGAGGAGAAATGAATTTCAGAGAGCTTAAGCTGGAAGGTCAAATTCTGCACGATGATATCTTGGATACATCGTGGGAGTGATGCCTGTTGGAGAGATTCACTTGCGCTCTGTGGAATTTTTGAAAATGACAAAAGCTAACATAAGAACATGTAGAGTGCTTACACTGAGAAGGATATTAGGGGCGTCCAGACAATACCATGAGTTGAGCAACCTCTGCGATGAGAACATTGGTCATCTTCTTATTTCACCGTTACAAAAAACGAAGACGGCTGAGTCTGTTGCGATCTGTGAACACCATCTGAACACGGTGGCTAAATAGTGGATTGTGCAAGTGATTTATTGGCTGAACATGCGTATATAGTCTGGCAAGAAATACCTCACAGCACAAACTGCAGTGTCATCATGCACCATGCTCATGTGAAAGACGTGAATCCACGCTGCAGTTTTTGGTAGCATTTAGAGTAGGAGAAGTAGCACCATCCATTAGTGGTGTCAATGCCACCAACCTCGGCAGTGCAAAGAAACTTTGCAGTCTACATGAACCACGGGAGGAGGAGAGTTATAAGCATGTGGGGAACATGTTTATGAGCTAGCATATAGCTAAAAACGAATGGAGTTCACCAACCTGTGGTGGAGAGTTAAGAACGTAGTTGTTCAGCTCAGCAAGAGTTACTCGTTCAATTTTCTTCACACTTCCATACTTGGAAGCTGTGGAGCTGCTACCATCATCAGATCCGTATAACCTACTAAATAAAAACTCCCCTCATGTTTGAGAACAACGTCCCCATTATTTCTTAGACAACAGTTACAGTCTGGTAAGTCTTACGCTGCAAGAACACTCTGGCTGTCAAGGCATTCATTGTCAAAAGAAGTTGTTCCCGGGGTAGCATTAAGGAGAAGCCGGCCTGCAAATGAAATGACACATGAGAAAATTTAGTACGCTTTCCTTCAACTTATTTTGATTTTTGGGTTTATGTTCGTGGCAACAATGACTTTAGGCTCCAAACCCGATACCTCTAATTTCTGATGAAGCTGATATACAATCATGCCAAACACACAAACACATACAGAAGGGCGTTTAGATTTATCATGACAGCAACGACTTTAACCAACCCAAATGGAACATCAACGATTAACTTTGAAACAATACACATCAGCTATTCAGCTTACATACCATAATAACACATTGAATGGCCTGATTCTCATTGTCAAGGTGGTCTTGATGCCACAAACATCACCAAAAACGTCTGCAAGAGAATATTTGTAACAAACTGTTAATAAGGAAGGAAGTAGTTGCAACCAATCATTGTTAGAGAACGGGAAAAGCATGAGTTGCCAAACATACCCGGAAAATCCACGTTTATATTAGCCAAAGCCATAAGCTGTTCATTTTCTGAAACCTGGAATATTTTCTTAGAATAAGAACAGTCGGCTCCATCATCTCCACAACCAAAGCTATCTAAAACTAAATAAAGAAGGAAGCTAAAAAGTCGATACCTTCTTGTCAAGAAAAACCAGGTCCAGCCCGAGATGCTCACCGACTTTCTTCAAATCCCTCGCATCCCAAAATCGCAGAATCTGTGCAACAATTGTTTTCTTACAACATTCGTCCTTCAAATCAGAAAAGTGGAGCTGGTTAATCGCCATCGGTGGTAGCTCTGTTTCTAGGGTTTATGATAATGATTTCAAGAAGCCTTTCGAATCGTATGGACTACCTTCTCGACATATATATAGTCGCTTCAGTTTAGAGGGGAGGTGAGAAATCTTAATTGTAGAGGAGATAGTGGAAAGTATTGATTGCCTCCATCGTATGAGTTGAGAGGAGACGAAATGATGGGTTACGTTTCTCATCTCAGAGAAACCAAGAACTCGTATCATTATTTTCTTGCTTGTTTGTGGGCCTCACATAAAGAGTGTTGGGTTTATCTTTTTAATTAAAGCCCCACATGAAAGACCCGAAACCATACAGCGTAAAAAAATCGGAAAGCCCAACATAGACAACCACTGCTTACGTGGCAAAAAACTATATTATGATTGGTGGATTTTATTGTCTGACGTGGACACACTCACTACTCCTCATATATCCCTTTTAGTATAGGTTAGATGTCGGAAGGCTTTTTTTCTTCTTGCTTACTACTTTTGCAAAGACATTTACTTCTGCCCATGCAGATTCCCGCAAAAGTTACATTCATATATATCATGCATGATTCATGAACCAGCAAAATACACAGACATTTAACACCGTCCATAAATTTTAAATTATATTAAATACATCTAACGTAAAACTATCATAGTTTACGAGTTATTTACCCACCAAGAGGCAAGAACCTATTGTGTCTTGTTGTATCAAAACATACCAAAATCAAACTTGTAAGCAGCTTCGGCTATTAGTAATTCACAGCATACCATTACTATACCAAAAAAATCAAATGTCAGCAGAAATTGCAATTAAAAAAAAAAAAAAAAAACTACAAGTGTACAAACGTGTATAGCTTCAAAAAGACACATGCATAGGGAAATAGGGGTGTGGGGAGGAACTCGACTTCCACCCGTAAAGCTGATCCCCCATCCCGACATGCTGCCATATCTAATAGCATCACCATTACTGAACTACTGAACCCCATGGAAGGGGTTCACAAAGTATTTTTTTATTATTATTTTTTTTTTGTTTGATTTTTGTTTTAAAAAAAAAGAAAAAAAAAATTATTAATCGGACCAATCACGAACCGCCACTTGTCGTGAGATCCGCGCTACAGTGATGATCCGGGTTCAGTGCAGTGAACTCCCAAAAAACAGATTCATTGTTTTTGTTTATTTTAATATTTTTTTTTTTTTGAAAACTGTTCACTAATAAAGATGCTCTAACCCATCATCGTCCAAACTTTAATGGGCTTTCAAATCTAATCACCGACAAAGAAAATAAAAATTATATAGACGTGTCAGTGGGACTCGAACCCACAATCGCTTGATTAGAAGTCAAGCGCCTTATCCATTAGGCCATGGGTGCTTGTTGTTGTAACTAGTGACCTATATCTATATTATACATAATATAAATAATGAAGTTCGTTAGTTCGTTATGTCATATACTTATCGTATGTTCAGATAAGAGATATCTTTTAGCTTTCATATACAATGGCAAGATCTTTCCCTTCCCGCCTAAACTTGGATCTCGGCAATAGGCTAAAGAGATTGGTGTCGGAACAACTCCACGACGAAGCATTGAGACTCTACAAGCAAAAGATTCATCCTTTAGGCACTGATGGCTTCACAGCGATTCTCCCTTCCGTCATCAAAGCTTGCTCTTTTCAGCAAGAGCCTTTCTTAATCAACGAACAGCTTCATTGCCTTTGTCTCAAGTCAGGCGCTGGTCTTGACACCGTTGTCTCCAATTCACTCGTCTCTATGTATGTGAAATTCTCTAACACATTCTCTGCTCGCAAGCTGTTCGATGAAATGCTTGAAAGAGATACCGTTAGCTATTGCTCCATTGTGAATTGTTATATCCAAGATGGGTTGTTGTATGAAGCGGTTAAGTTGTTAAAGGAGATGTATTTTGATGGATTTGTTCCGAAGTCCGAGCTAGTTGCGTCTTTATTGTCTCTGTGTACTCGTGTGGGTAGGAGTAGTAAGGTTGCGAGAATGCTTCATGCTCTTTCTCTTGTTGATGAGAGGATGCAGGGATCGGTTCTCTTATCAACGGCGTTGGTTGATATGTACTTGAAGTTTGATGATCCTGCAACGGCCTTTTATGTGTTTGAACGAATGGAGGTGAAGAATGAGGTTTCTTGGACCGCTATGATCTCTGGTTGCGTTGCGAATGGTAACTACAAAATGGGCGTTGGTTTGTTTCTAGCAATGCAGAGAGAAAACTTGAGGCCTAATCGTGTAACGCTGATGTCTATTCTACCCGCGTGTGTGGAATTGGGTTCTGGATTAAGGCTGGTGAAGGAGATTCATGGGTTTTCGTTTCGTAATGGATTTGATTCTGACGATCGGTTAACGTCTGCTCTTGTGACCATGTACTGCAGATGTGGTGATGTACGTCTCGCTAGGTTACTATTTGAAGAATCAAAAGTTAGAGATGTTGTGATGTGGAGTTCGATGATTGGTGGCTATGCAGAAGCTGGAGACTGCTCTGAAGCTATGAACCTGTTAAGTCAAATGAGAGAAGAAGGAACTGAACCCAACTTGGTTACTCTGTTGGCCGTTGTCTCAGCTTGCAAACATTCAGCATCACTGAGTTTTGCATCTAGAATCCATTCTTACATCCTGAAATGTGGCTTCATGTCAAGCATCTTATTGGGAAACGCCCTCATAGATATGTATGCAAAGTGTGGGAGCCTTCTTGCTGCACGTGAAGTATTTTATCAACTTAGTGAGAAAGATCTTGTGTCATGGAGCTCAATGATAAATGCATACGGTCTTCATGGACATGGTTCTGAAGCTTTAGAGATCTTTCAAGAGATGCTTAAGAGTGGAGAGAAACTAGATGCAATGGCTTTTCTTGCAGTTTTATCGGCATGTAACCATGCTGGTCTGGTAGAAGAAGCTCAAAAGATATTCAGGGAAGCTGAAAAGATTAACCGAATGACACTCACATTGGAGCACTATGCTTGCTATATCAATCTTCTTGGCAGGTCTGGGAAGATCGACGATGCTGTTGAGGCTGTTAAAAATATGCCCATGAAACCAAGCGCAAGAATATGGAGTTCTCTGCTATCTGCTTGCGAGATTCATGACAGGCGTGATGTTTCACATGAGATAATTGCAAGTGAGTTAATGAAATCTGAACCTGACAATCCAGCCAATTACGTGTTGCTGAGCAAGATTCACGCAGAATCTGGTAACTGCTATGGTGCAGAAGAAGTGAGGAGAGTTATGCTGAGACGAGGACTGAACAAATGCTACGGATTCAGTAAAGTTGAATCCTGAATTATAGATTGTAGATAACTACGGAAAATCTCGGCGTCCTATATGAAGATTTTGTCTGAGCACTGTTCTCTTTCTGGAGTTCAAAAGTAGCATCACTGATGCACTCTCTTGAAGAATGTTCCAACAATTGAAGACCTTGTGAGTGTTTGAGAAGATACATCATGTGGAAGCTTTTCCTGGAACCTCATGAGCTGCTTCTGGTATTCGCCTCCTGACAACATCAGAAAGAAGTATCCAAACTGCATCATTTTATTAGAAAAAAAAAACACTTTTGTGAGCAGAGCTTCCTTTGCCTTGGGTTTCATGCAAACAGTCTTCTCTCCAAGCCAACTCACAGTGTCACAAACTGCCGATAACCATTTGTGTGAATAAGATCTTCATGTTGAAGACGATGAAGAGAAATTCGAGGCTTGGAAGACACGAGCAGAGGCCATTGTGGAGCTACAAGAAGGTCAGGAGGAGATTGGTGACAATGCTGATGACGGTGATGTGAGCAAGAAATGGGAGGATTGGATTGTGGATTCAGATGATAGTTTACTTGAGTCCTGGAGCCGAGGAGACGAGGGAAGTGACGACAGATCAGAACTTGGTGAGTTGATTGTTCCAGAGAGAGGGTTGGTTAAAATGGTGAGGGATATGGTTTTAGAAGTAGAGGAGGATGATGATATTCTATACGAAGATCGTGTTTTTCGTTATGCATCTTCAAAATCTGTGAGTTATGAGATCATTTCACTGTGCAGCTTAGCTTGTTACTATGTTGTTGAGTATAATGTTCTTCCATAAGACTGATCAATGCTCATTGTAACTCTCTGCAGGCTAAAATTTTGGCGGTATTGATCCTCATACCATGGGCATTGGACTTTGTAGCCCATGATTATGTACTCATGCCCTTTTTAGCCAGGTGATTCCTTCATTTACTACTGTTTAGGTTTCTCATATTATGTCTCTATTTACATTGTTTAGTTCCTGTTTGATTATTCAGTCTGTGCTTTTTACTTACAGATATGTAAAGACTGTACCACTTGCTGCGCAGACGCTTGATGTGAGACGTAGTCAGAAGCTAGAAATGGTAAATGAATTGAATAGAGAGAAAGCTAGGTACCGTCTTGAAGTCGAGATTGGCAAATCTCCTCCTCTTTCTGATGATGATTTATGGTGGGAGTTGCGGGTTAAAGCGTAAGACTCACACCACAGTTTTTGTTTTGCTTGATGACATCTTGTTTCCACGTATAGACTCACACTGTGTGTTTTTTGTTCCTTCCTATGGTTTCTTAAACAGCTTAGAGTTGCGAGAAGAGTGGCGATTAGAGAACCGGAAAGCCTTTGCCAACATATGGTCTGATATGGTGTTTGGAATCTCGTTGTTTGCTCTTTTGTACGCCAATCAGGGTAGAGTAAGTTCAAAATTTCACCAACCTTCAATGACATTTTAAGTTTCATTCCAAACTAGTAGCTGTTAATCCTGTTTTGTTAACATGATAAACCCCTTTCAGGTAGCCTTGTTGAAATTTACGGGATATAAGATCATAAACAACATTTCAGACACTGGAAAAACCTTTCTGATCATCCTTATCACCGACATTTTCTTGGGGTAAATGTAACAATTAACTCAATTTAAAAACCAAGATGTTACAGTTCCAGTAACTTATAGTAGTGTGCAGAGAAAGGTATTCAACTTGATGCTTCTTCTTGTAGGTACCATTCTGAATCTGGATGGGAGACATTGTTAAGAGATTATAATGGAGCATTATGGTCTCGAAGTTGAGCAATCTACTTTAACCATTTTTATCTGCCTCGTTCCCGTTGTTATGGACGCTTGTGTTAAGCTCTGGGTAATCTTCTCTTCTCATCTTTTGGCACCTTTGTTTCTTCTTCTTTGCTCATTATCTCTTTCTGCATTTTGAAACTTTCTTTTCGCTCTTGTACAGCAGTTTAAGTTCCTTCCAAGATCGTCTCCGAGAGTTTCCAACATATTCCAAGAGATGAAACGTCATTAAATAGTATCCACTATCCACCATTAAAACCCTCCATTGGAGTTTTGTGTTTCTACCACACAAACCATTCTTCAGGTTTATTTATTTTCATATAGACACATAAGATAAACATAGGCTATTTTTGTCATGTACACAATAAATAAACCTACAAAAGAGGCCCTTAGGCTTTGGGTTTATGCATACTTGTGAAGTTGTTCAAAAAAAAAAAATCTTTAGTATGGTAGTGTATCTTGGCTTTTGTTTTTTGGATGGTTGATTTGATGATTATGATATTTTTTGGGGGCAAACTATGATTAAGATTCAAGAGCTCAAGCTCCCACACAATACTTTCATGCCTTTGTTAACTCAAGACATTTTCTCTCTCTTTTGGACCAAGCACAATGTTTTAAAAGCTGAACAGGCAAATGTATAAGGTTTTGATTGACAAAAAAAAGAAACTAAAACAGAGTATTTTGTCTTATGATATTACAAATAAAAAAAAGGTGGTGAAGGTCACAGCTCGCAGGTGGCTAACAACGTCTCCAGATCAAAATCTATTGTTACAAACAAAACAAATATTTACATTTCTTATTTTAGACGAACTCGTGCACATATGCTATATAGATCGTACAGTACATGATATGCAATGATTAAATGTACTACACTAGCTAGCATTTACTTTTTCACTTGGTTAGGTTAGCATATTCACCAGTACTATACGAGACCTCTTAAAGTAGATCAGTTAGATTCATTCGCAGTAAATAGTACTCCATATCTGTGACGACCAGTCTGCAAGTGCTGTTTATTGACATAACCTGTAATTTTCTCAACTAATATGGCGGGTTTCGAGGGCCATTGCCCAATTAAACGTTAGAGTACATCATTTATTTAATTGTGTCATTAGTTTTCACCATTTGCTATAATAATTTCTATGGTCAAAATCTGAAGCAGACAAATTCCAAAGCACACAGATTAGTGTCAGAAATTAAAAGCAGAGTTGTCCAAACGAGAAATGTTTTTCTTTTATTGTACTAATGAGACGAGAAATTGTAAAGTGAAATCGAGACAAAAAGATAAATAAACAGTACAACTAGTAGTAATTAAAGATGATAATTTAGGAAGATAGGAGGGGGCAAGAGAAAGAAAAAAATTGAGAGGAATGTCTGAGTCTCTGACAGCAATTCTATCAAAGGCCACCACTTGCAGCCTTTGACCAAATCCTAGCCCTTGCATTCTTGTGTAACTCCAATTTCAAGACGCAAGACATGTGTATATTTGTTTAAAAACCAAGTGAGAAAACAAAAGAAAGTGATCATTGTAAAGGGTAAAATACAAATTCGAGACACAAATGGCATAAATTAAACATGACCAATTATGTTAGTATTAAGTCCAATGTATTTGACTAAAATTTTAGTACTAACTAAAACGTGGAAATAGAAATCATCAGATGATATCATAGAGATACAGGTTGCATTGATTATGATCTTCCTTCTCTCTTTTTTCTGTAAAAATAAATGAAATGAAAGTATAGATGAGAACATTCACACCATGAACGTACTCTTTTTGACTAATGAACATTCAACTTAGTATCAACTCCATTGTATTTTTTCAATACTAACTAAAACGTGGAAAATGGAAATCATCAGATGATACTATTAGAGATACAGGTTGCATTAATTATTCTCTTTTTCTGTATTAAAAAAATCAAATCAAGTATAGTCTGTATAGATGACAAAACGAAACATTTTTATATTCTAATCATATTTATAAAAGTAAATGTGTTTTTAATATATTCGTTAGGCTTACTTAACATCACACAATAAGTCTCTCTTTTTTGACCAATCATTCAGCTTGTACCTAAACAATAGTTTTAAAAGCTTACACAAAATTTTAGTTACATAAAATAGGATTTCTTTTTAACTAAAAGAAGGTTTATACTATAGGCCACCAGAATTATCAAACTATGCACGAGTTTCAAAACTGTGTCTAATAACTTTTTAATGAATATCTCATAGACTAATTTGTTAAATCCTAAGATCAATGCATAGTTAACATTTTTATCATATAATTAATTATTCTAACAAAACCCCTTTATAAAAACGAAGAGGTGTATAAATAAGAAGTTGGTTTCATCCCCATATTAAACAGCTAATCTTCTTATTTCACCCGCCAAGATCGGATCCAATCCTCTCCTCCACCACCTTCTCTCCATTTTCTTGCCTCTACTAAAAAAAACAAAACCAAAACAAACAAACAAAACAATTTTTTTAATTCTTTTCTTAGACAGAGCCAAAGACAGAGAGAGAGAGAAGAGATTTTGGGGTTTGTGTTTTCTTCTTCTCTTCATTGAAAGTTCTCATCTTCTCCTCTGATTCCTTGTGGGTTTTTTTATCAAATGGGTAATGTGACATCAAACGTGGCGGCCAAGTTCGCCTTCTTCCCTCCAGAGCCTCCAACGTACCGTGTAACGGACGACGAAGAGACAGGGAAGCTGGTCTTGTCCGGAGTCTCGCCTGACAAGAACATGGAAGTCCATCAGCTCACCACAAAGTCCGGTAACAAAGTCGTTGCCACGTTCTGGAGACACCCTTTTGCGAGATTCACGCTTCTCTATTCCCATGGCAACGCAGCTGATCTTGGTCAAATGGTTGAGCTGTTCATCGAGCTCCGTGCTCATCTCCGCGTCAACATCATGAGGTAATATAACATAAATCACAAATCTCAAAACTCTTAAAGGGCTCTTCTTGTTAGATTCTTACATTAACTTTTTTTTTTCTTTCTGATGTTGTTTGAAACAGTTATGACTATTCAGGATATGGAGCTTCAACAGGAAAGGTAAAACCAATGTTCTAAAAATTGGTCTAGGCATACCAAAACCGATTTAAAACTCAAATCGGTTTAAACTGTTTTAAGTTGGTTAAAATTAGTCTAAATCTATCTTAATTCGTTTAAATATGTTAAATTGACTAATAATGTAATATGAATCCACAAATCTGTTTAGTTTATTTTTTTTGTATATATAATTTTTATAGCTTATCAAAATAATTTTAAAATTAAAACAATGTTATGTGATTTACATATGTTTGTTTGTTTTTCTGACTTGAGTTATGGTTCTTTGCTGGTGTAGCCGTCTGAGTTCAACACATATTATGACATTGAGGCAGTGTACAACTGCTTGAGAAGCGATTATGGGATCAAGCAAGAGGAGATTATCCTGTACGGACAGTCTGTAGGGAGCGGGCCAACGTTGCACATGGCTTCAAGGTTGAAGAGGCTGAGAGGAGTTGTTCTCCACAGCGCCATTCTCTCTGGCATTAGAGTCTTGTATCCTGTCAAAATGACTCTCTGGTTCGATATCTTCAAGGTAAATATAAACACCACAAAGGATGTGTCTCTTTGGAGTCTGTCTCATCTCTTTGTTTGAATGTCTTAATACTGCAGAACATAGACAAGATTCGCCACGTCAACTCCCAAGTTCTTGTCATACATGTATGTACGCTAATATACGTCTTCAAATCATTCTACTGATATGTGCTGATTGGTTTTGTGGCTGACCTGCAGGGCACAAAGGATGAGATTGTAGATTTTTCGCACGGGAAGCGGTTGTGGGAGCTGGCTAAGGAGAAGTATGATCCGTTATGGGTGAAAGGAGGAGGGCATTGCAACCTGGAGACTTATCCTGAGTACATCAAGCACCTGCGCAAGTTCATAAACGCAATGGAGAAGCTCTCTCTAACCAATCCACCGCCTAAAGAGCTAACTAATGAGCCTAGTATCACCGAGACTAAGCACAATAAGTGCTTGAGATTTAGGAAAAGGTAGGTTTGGTTTCTGGAGGTTTGTTAGTAGCAGAGAAGCAGAAGACAAATTGGTAGATTCATTCCTTTGCATCATCGCATGTGCTTTCAACTCACAACATTCAGAACTCAAAGGCTTGTGTGCAGAGTCATTTTCTCAGTGTGATTCAAACCTACGCAAAGCACATAGTCACAGAGAATGTCCAAAGGGAGAACATCTAGGGAGGTGTGTTTACTGTAAAATGTAGCTCTTTCCTTAGGTATTTGCATCTCCTGTAAAAAAAGAAATGTAATGTAGCACCAAGTTTGGGGTTTTCGTCAAACATTGTTACTTGTAGGAGAAGCTAACAGAGAAAAGATGTACTCAAGCATTTTCCTGAAGCTATCCAGTGTTCCTTAGCGAGACAAATTAGGACAGTACATACGTGACTTTATCTCCACTTCTTAACTAACGAGAGAAGTGAAACTTAGCGGTAGTGAAATGGACAATTTGTATATATAATGAAGAAGAATCAATACAATGGCCAGGCCTTTCTTTAGCTAACATTCCGATCCAAAGGCAAATCAATAAACTACATATATGGAGAAACGTGGGAAGTGCAGTCAGTTTTTTATTCACCTTCCCAACCTGATTGGCGAGCTCTCTTCTCCCACAAAGAAGTGATCTTCCTCTCCTTGATCAACAAAGCTTCAGCTCTCTCCCTAGCTGATTCACAAATCTCAGTAGCCGCATTGCATTTCTCAGCTTCCTTTTGATACTGAGACGCAACTCTTTTAGCTTCTCCAAGGGTAACATTCATATGACGGCTATGCTCATCTGCAACTGCTTCTTGCAGCTTCAGCTCCTCGGTGACAGGGTCCACAAACTGCTTCTCCATTTCCTGTTTGAGCTCTATATCATCACCTCCACAATCTGTTCAAACCATAAGTCATACAAGGAAACATCTTCACCGGAGCCATAACTATAAAGAACAGAACACAACATAGACACAAAACCAAGCTCGGAATCAAGATCTAACCTGTAACTGAGAGATTTGCAAGGCCTGCAAAATAAACAAATAAACAAAAAGATACAAACTTGTTAAAACGACATAGAAGTCTAGATTCCAAAACAAAAGTCCAAATCTGAAAGGAGACAACTTTATTAAAAGATCCAATATTTTAAACCATCAGATGCTTCAAGAACAAGATCAAAAAAAGGAAGTAACTTTCACAAGAAGCTGTGAACACAAACTTAGCCAACGGAAGATCTAGAGAGAGAGAGGAAATGGTATTATACCAGGAGCAATCTCGAGGAGAGAGACAGGAGGTGGGCAATACCATTCAACTCTTTGGAACTCATAACATCACCTCATCACAGTTACAAGACAATCAGACAATGTTCTAATGGAGTTCTGGTCCTTTCAAAGTAACTAACTAATACTCAGTCATATCCATTTTTTCTACAATGGCAACTTCAATGCCTCGTATGTTGTTGCAGCAACTCAGGGTCAGTCTTTTGTAGCAGCCATGAGATCTGTATTGTGAGCTCCTGCTCTAAACAAACAATACAGTTTGTCTTGCTGCTCGATATGTTCTTCAGAACCCTGAAAAAAGCCGATAACTACATATTGTCTTCTGATACAAAGTGGATGGACATATGATCCAGACAGAGCTAACTCCCATATACAATCAATAGTGTACTTTTTCCGGAAATAAACTCTATTCATTCATACACCTTGAGTTCTGAAAAGCTTGAGTATTGCATGTGACTGCCAAAAACAATAGCATCCAGAGATCAATATTTTGAAATTGAGGTTACGAAATTAGGAAGACCAATTTACAGAGCTGTAGTTAACAAATATTTCTACTAGATTTCTCAAGATCGTACTTTTCACTAAGCAAGGTAATAGTCATTTAACATTGCATTGCATTGGGTACTAATTTTCTCAATTCATTCCATTATCTTAGGCCAACAATTAACGTTATAAGCAGCCAATACTGCTGTGGGAGCCTTCACAGTTGTTAGTCAGCTAAAAGTATATCCTTATTTTGTTCACCATTCTAATATACTCTGAGAGCAATCGTATGCATGATATTGGCTCATAAAACAATGATGCATAAGTAACTAAGGCTTTTGATTATAAAAAAACAAAACTTTGCATGTAACAGAAGAGGACTCAGATTCGCCTTTTCTCAGACAGCTTTAGAGGATAAAAACTCTTTAACTCAATGGCTGCTATTAAAAGCCCCGCCATCTAAGAGAGAGAGAGAGAGAGAGTCTTTACCACAAACGTCTGGTCTATTGACTTCTTAATAATCATCATAGTCTCCCAAACAAGAGGAAGAAGAAGAAGAAGAGAGTGAGAACTCCAAAAGAAAGAAAGAAAGAAGAATCAAAGCGTTGTAGTAAGCCAAGAAGATGGAGATGGTGGTGGAGGAAGATGATTGAATGATTCATCACCACTTTTTCAAGCGGCTCATCAATAAACATTTGAAATCATCGGCGTCCGCTTCCACCGCAAGGTAACGACGGCGAGGCCGTATACGGCCGCCGTGTCGAAACCCTACGAGAGCAGAGCCTCATACTTAAACTAATGAGAGCGTTAATCCAAACCCTAAAGGCTACTTTATTTATAGTACCAGTTATTATCAAACTTGCAATTTACAGTTTTACCCTCGGACGTTTGACCTGAGACTCAAGCGGTGAAAGGGTGTTTTGGTCACTAAAAAACGTTTGCTCTAGACCATCTGGTCCATCTCCAATGGTTTAATCTATTTTTCACTTTAAAATAGAGTTAATTCTATAATAGTATTCAATTCTACTCCAATAGTACTTTATTTTAGAATGAAAAATAAAGTGATAAACAAAAAATAAATAAGTTATTCTATATTTGAAGTAAACCTATTTTTTACTCTATTATAGAGTGGAAAATAGAGTACCAGATGCTCTAACGCAAACAAACATATGAAAGCTATAAATTCAAAATTGGATATCAAATTGTTTGGAGGAGAGACATAATTTTACACAATCATGAAAAGTGTTTTTAAGTCTTTTATCTGAAATAAATGGATCATGAATACTTGAAAATTTCACTAGAGTTACTCTAAACTGAAGAGTGGACTCTCATCAAGAGCGAGCCCATCTAGATAACTTCATGCTAGTCATCCTCCTCCTCTTGTTGGCTTTGTTCTTTGAAGCTAACCTCAGTTTCCTCTTTGCATTTCTCTCTGGATTCACCACTGCCATTGTCTTTTCTTCTCTCTTTCTCTTCTCCCTCTTGTTTCTCAAGCTTTTCCTTATCTCACTGTACACCTCCACAAAGAGTTGGTTGCCTAATGTCTTGTCTCTTATACTGTCACGTACCTCCTCTGCTAGTTGTTTAGACTCATCTGGTAAAAACATTTAAAAAAGAACTCTTTGTTACATATCTGAAAAAGAAACAGAATGTGAAGAGGGAAGATGCAAAAGCTTATAATACCTGAGATGATCTTTCCTGTGAAACCTTCACAGACTTTGTACAATGGAAGCAGAATTTTGAAGGCATATAAACGACAGTCATCTTGATTCATCTGTGAGGTGAATGCTTTGTAGACGTTGAACACAATCTTCATCTGCATGTCCCAAGCAAAAACATAAATCAGTTAACTTAAAAGCCTGCAAAAGCTTAGGTTTTAATCACAAGAGCGAACAAGCAAACCTGAACAGACTCCGTATCAAGAGCAACCTTCCCGAGCCTCTTGAGCAAGCTTCCAATCAATACATTCCTTACACCACTCGCAGCATCATCCTCCTCGCCGTTCTCAGTACGTTTGCCTGAGGTAAGAGACAGAAAAGTAGACCTTCCTTTCCCTGAATCAAGCACTTCAAAGGCTTTTAGGAACACCACTTGCTCATCCTCGCCAAGACCGGACCAGAACCCATTGTCTTTTGCTTGAACAGAATGTCCAATCAGGGAATGAAGACTCGAGACCGCGAAAACAATATTTTCTACGAGGAGATCGACGTTAACATCTCCAGTGGTGGGTAGCTCCTTTAACTGGGAGCAAAGAGAAACAGCAACCGAGAACAGGCTACTTGGGTTCTCAAGAAGAGAATCAGATACTACTGTCTGAGATTCTGCTCTTTTCCTCCTAGCCAATGCCTTGAAATAATAATTCAGTAGCCGGCGTGATATACTTCGCAACCATGCGTGTGGGTACAACAAGAACTTAAATACCATTTTCCATATATCCTGAAAAACAATGTCAGAAAAAATGAGGTCCAATAAGAATCAGTCACAACTAAGTCTAGAGTTAAACATGACTTAAAATGCAATGGTTAAAGATTCAAGTATGTCTCAGACGTCTAATACAGATAAACATCATACATCTGAGTGCTTACCTCTAAATCTTCTTTGAGTTTTAAATCAGGAAATTGCCGGACCATCTTCTCTATCATAACGAGTGAGTAGTATGCTTCCTTCCAGAACGGAATAACACCTTCCTCGGCATTATGCAGGCTGGAAGCACTGACAGCAGACTTCATTATCACTTTGGCATCCTCCAATGTATTGTGGATATGCTTCCGAAATGATTTCTCCATGGAGTCAATAATAAATCCCAACACCTGCATGGCAACGAGTGAGTTAGAATTCCAGAAGAACCAATGGAGATATTACAAAAGATGCCCAAGTTACTACATCCATGCACTCAAAGAAGCTAGTGAAATTTATCAAATTCTGCCTCTTGAAGATTCAGGAAACGAATTCAAATAAGAACATGTCACATACCTGTGCTGCCACAGCCTGTAACCTTTGCTGCTTATACCAACACAGACAATACGATAGAATGGTACCAACTTGATCTTCACTGATGCACCCTATCAGAAGTTCTATCACAGAACCGATCCGGGGCAGGACTTTTTGATCAATATCATTGCCCAAACACATAGCAAGCTGAATGAACATTGTTTTCGACTGTTGGTCAAGAAATGACTTCTTGCCGAGATTTGGTACTGAGAATTTCAAGATTAGAGTATGAAGCATGTCAAGGACTGCTTCTCTTCCACTTGGATGTTCATACCTGGAAGACAAATTCAATTTAGTACTGGAAAAATAGAAGAATAAAATTCAAGTCATAGCTAGTGCATATACTTACTTCAGATTTTGCAGCAGAAATTCCACATGTTGCTGTAAACGTTTCTCAGAAAGTGTGTAGTGGACCAAAAACTGTAACAGTATCTGTTTGCATTTCTTGCGGATTGATTCCTGCTGACTTTTTACCAACAACTCTGAAACCTGAACTGCAACGTCATAAATCTCTGGAACCACAAGGTTTCGTTTCACAATGGCCTTGAGTAGTGAAAGGTTAACAAAGGATGGATCGGACTCCAGATCAACAAACATGGGGAACTGAATCACCAACTTTAGCTGCTCCGGAGACAAAGTAATGTTTTTATTACCGAGAAGCGTTGTTAATAGCTTAAGGCATGACTGCACAAGAGGACTGCTGGAATTCACTGCAGACTGAGCAATTGTTAACAATGCTGTTTTCAACTCATCTGCTTCAGAAATGAGGGAAGGCAGTGGAAACCATATTAATGAAGTGAAACATCTAAGGGCTGATGACACAATCTCTTCATACTTAGAACGCAAGCATTCCGTAAGTAGTTTGACAAATGAATCCAACTTCCCCAGCAGCTGTTTATCAGTGTTGTCGAGTTTGATTTTCTTCAGTCTGTTTTGCAGTAAGTCCAGAGCAAACACTGTTATAAGATGTGGACAAGACCTAGTACCAGAAATCAACCCAGCAGTCTCTTGTCGATCTCTTGATTTCCCTTTCTTTTGGGATGGCGGAGAAGACCCTTGATCTCCAGGACCATTCCTGTTGTTAATACCGTCGTCAACGCGGCCATATATAAAAACAAACAGATCTACTTGGTCAACAGATGGATTGCCTTCAATACCAACTGCAATTTGTTGTAACATCTTCTCCAGATTTGATTTTATCTTTGGAGTTAAATGCCGTCGCAGCTGAGAAGTGACCGGGGAAAGTAGTTTCAATGCATGCTCTCTGAACGTCACATTTTCACAAATCAACTTCAGACTCTCGAATGACATGCGTTTTCTTGTCTCTTTCATTTTGGATTTGAATTTGTCCACATCTTTCTGTTCAGCAACCTCGCCAAAGATGTCGTTTTCCACCACAGCAAGGAGATCATCCAAACAATGATCCAACTTCCCACACGTAGGTTTGGACAAGCACTTCGATAAGATAGAATGGACGGTGTATCCCAGCACATGCAACTCAGATCCTCGTTTCAGGATATCACGTAAACTTTTGATGACAACCTGCAAGTACTCGAGCCCCAATTCCTTCAAACAAGCAACCAGAGCAGATCTGGCTTCATCACGTGTGCTCTCCAACCGGTTCTTCGTAAAAGTGGCAATCCTCTTAATTATAGGGGACAGATAATCGTCCATTACGTCTTTGGGGAGCAGCTTTAGAACCTTCAGCGCAGCTACACTGCTGTTAACATTAACATTATCAGACTCAGAATCCATCAGCTTCTGCATCTTTCCAAACACAGTTTGAAGGCTTTTATGAATCCCCTCAATCTCCTCTTGCCTGTAACCACCATCTTCTGTAAAATGAAATTTATCCAAAATCAAGCAGATAAGCCGCAGCAGAAGCTTTCCCTTTTTGGTATGATTGTGCATCTCACGGAAACACCGATTCAATAGAGCATAGTACGACTTCCAACTCATATGTGCAGATACAGATGCAAGGGCCTCTGTGCATGCATTACGGACATTGTTCTCTTTTTCTTTTACATCTTGTCCATCGAGCAACATGTGGAAAAAGACTGCGACAAACAGTTTTCTCAAGACTCCCTGCAACCCCAACATTTGGTCGTAAGTTTCAAGAAAGTACAACAGTTGCCTTCAAAAATGTAAGAAAATCAAAAGAGAAAGTACCTCAGGCAGGCTGCTATCTCCGACCAGTTTTGCGAAGCGTGAAATCGCCTTTGATCTACGGTGTGACTGCGAGAAGTTGAAAGGAAAATCAATCATCGTAAGATGTCTACCACCATCATACGCTAAATGAAGCTACATGTATTATTTGTTTAATATGGTCTCGACAACCCAATCAAATTGATTTTTAAGAGAGAAAAGGAAAATAACACAAAATAAGAAGCGGGATAGGTTCCTATTTGGTTATCATATCGACTTAGATTCTCACCAACAGGCAACAGCACAAATAAAATGTGGACTCAATGAATCATATGATGAAATAAGTTACCTGAATGTGAATAATAGATTTAAAAAAATCAAGATTCTCATCTTCAGAGCATAAAGGTCTAAATGCACCAAGATTTCCAGCATCTGGGAGTTTTGTCACCATTTCACGTATCAAAAGAATCCACTCCTGTGACAGAATAATTCGTTTCAGTGCAAAGAAGAGAGACACAGGCCATAAGTATACATCTTACAACTAGAAAGCACAGATTAATAGTATGCTAACCATAACCTTAGAGCTAGTGGACAGTTAAATTTTCATTTTCTTCCTTAGTTTTTTTTCAACATAATTTAGAAGGGTTAGTGTACCTTCACTATATTGCCTCCTCTGCTTATTGCATCAGCAATGTGTTTCAAGATAAAATCAACAATGGACAGTGTATGCTTTCCTGTCCAGCTTGCATCAGCTATTTTGACCTCTTTGCCAACGCCAGAGTGAGCTGAAGCTTCTTGGCATAGTATTGAGGCCGAAAATTCAATGAAAGATGACAAGAGCTTATGTGCGCTTCCCCTTATCATAATGGATTCCGATGATAAGTTGTATAAACTTTGTGACAGTATAATCATCGTGTGCTGCTTCGAGGATTTAGCAAAGAAATCCGAGTCAATCTCCACATAAGCATTAGCTATCCTTTCATAGTCAAGGTCATCAACTTCCATGGCTGAGATGGAATTCATATCTCGGATGCGCTTTGCCTGTAGGTCGGGAACCAATTGTTTAGTTACAATTGTAAAAGCAAACGCAAAAGAAATAGTTATGCCACTTACCACATCATCCAGAGAAAAGTCGATTTTTGCAAGAGATTCAAGAAGATCACAAATGCACAATCTAACGTCAACTTCAGCGTCAACAAGTAGAGGAGAGACTTTGTTTATAATTTTGGTGACACTCTCAGTCCCAAGCAACGATATGATGTCCTGAATAGCTAGTAAAGCTTCACGACGGATATCTGTAAAAGCAATAAGACAGTCACATACAAGAGACATGATGCTGTAGTTTTATCCAAAAAAAGTAATGAGAGTGTAAGACACCATACCAGAATCTTTCACGTTTTTATCCAAGAAAGAAAGTAAGACTTCCAAATACTTCATAGCACAAGACTGATCTCCCATGTGCTTTGACAACAATTTAAGAATCCTAACCTCTCTTTCCCCATGATACTTGACTGATTTCCTGGAGATACGTAACACTTTTAGGAAAAAATTGAAGTAAGAGGAAATAACTTGAGGACGTCAATTTACAAGAGTCCTGACCTTTTGTTAATATCCCCGATGAAAAGAGAATGCAAGCTGCTGAACAGTGTTTCTACGTACGGATCTAAGAAGCCTTTGATCATACTGTCATCCTCATGCAACTCACTGTCAAGACAAAGCAGATTCTCTATGAACTTCAGTGCAGACGACTTTATAGCGTCTGAAGCTGTGGTGACTGTCAGAATCGAACAAATGTCTGGAATAAGAGACTCTTCCCGACATAAGAGGGTCACGAGATTGCGGTTTCTGCTCATTGACAAGAAGCATGAGAACAAGGAACTTGTTTTCTCACTACTAGAACCCTCCTGCTTGAAATTCTTGATTAACGGATTTACTGCCGAAAAGAAGAGGTTCCAGAACTCGGAACCAATATCAGAATCCTCGTATTTATCAAGAACATGAGCAATAATTTTCAGACACAAGGATCTCAACTCTTTAAACTGCTTCAAAGCAGTGCCAGCCTACACAAAAACCGGGAAAAAATATCAGAAACGATTTGTTTGCATGGATAAAGCTTTTAGGGAAACACAGAAAACAACACCAATAACCATTTTACCTGGTCTTGATGAACTGAAACATTCTGTTTATTGTCTGGTGTTGATGAGGCGGCAGTGTCATTTCTTGGTGTCAATGATTCAGTGTTTCTTTCTTCATAGTTTACCATTAGCCGGACAACACATCCCATCAAAAAGTCTATAAAAGGTCGGACACGGAGCTCATCAAAGACTTCAAGGATGTCTTGGATGACATGAAGAAACCCAGATTTCTGATTCTTGGATAATGTAGAAATAGTATCACCAGTGAAATCCTTTAAGAAATCCGCCTTTTGGAAATAATCCAGCGAACTTTTGCCTGAACTCCAGAACAAGTCCATTGTTTCCTCTGATATGATGTTCAAAGGCTTTATCAACAATACAAAGAAGAGGGAAAGGTCGTTAACATCCCGCTCAGCTATAAAGCGAAGAACTGCCTTCCTATGATTTATACTTGTATGCTGACAAGAAAATCAAATATAACTTATCAAGACCCCAAATGAAAACGTCATTGGCATAGGAAGTATACTAAAAGAAGTGAGTAATGTGTACCTTCCGTGAAGCCAAATTCTTTAATGTCCTGACTTTTGGCGCAAGGATTCGAATTTCAAGAGAGAAAAGAAGAGATCTGTGAGCTTCTTCAATGTCTACGGACATGTTCGAGGTTGTGAGTTCTTCTCTTAATTCCTCTGGTTTGATCAGTTTCAACAAATGCTCGCGGTGTGGGAGTAAGAAGTCGTTCGACAACAGAAGGCACTCTAGAACAATGGTTTGTAGTTCAGTATCATTATCGTCCAGGAATCTGGAAAAAAATCCAAAACACACAATGAAACAATTCAATTATGTACTCAAGAAGAGTTCAAGAGAATAGTGTATTATCAAATTGAGTAGCCTCGCCAACCTATTCTGCAGAACGTTGTTTAGAAATTCGCTAAACTGAAACGACTTAGGATTTTTCATCAATTTCAGCAAAGTCAACCACTGTTTAAGAACATTCCTCCAGTCATCTCCTTTACAAACTGGCGCATTGAACAATCCGACACTGCGACACAGAAGAAGAAAATTTTAGGACACTAGATGTATTGAAGTACTCTTAAAAACAACAAATATAAAGACATGGTTACCTCGTAGGATTTTCAATGTTGTATCCCAGAAACTTCAGCAACCGAGGGAGAATCTCAGAAGCACGGGACTGAGCAACTTTGGGAGCTTTCTGCAAGGTCTGGAGCAACTGCGTAGCCACCGTTGCAGTAGCTGTGCTATTAGACGGCGGATAGAGAAATAAATTAAAACGGCCAATCAGATCTGTAGATTAAAAAAAAATAACATGCATTAGGCTATACGGAACAGAAGATTGCTAGATGAAAATATAAGATAAGAGATGTAGTCACATATTATATATCGAGTCTAACATATTAAAACAGGAAAAAAAAATGTAAAATGTAATTTGAAACGGAAAAGACAACCAATTCATTATATGAGCGGATGAAATAGATATATACTTAAATGGTGAGAACCTACCGGTAGGCCTCTCTGACAAGTTGTGGTTCGGATTCTCACTATGATTGTCGAGTTTCTCAGATTTTAGCTGGCACTGGTCCAAATAGCAAACAAAATCACTCCACACAGCTACTGTGTGATTCCTCAGAAGAACCTCAAGACACTCAGATGCTGGACCCCACAGCTTAGTATAACTAATATGAAATATTCCCATCAGCCCATTCAATACTAGCTGCACATATGCCGCATGTACCAAGCCAGCAGAGAGATTCCTTTTTATTTCATGAATCATACTGATCAACTCCCCCTCCGTATTCACTGTGGGAACAATCTCTTGGATTGAGCGTAATAACTCAAGAACCTGGTAGTTCGAAAGAAAATTTAAAAAAACCAGCGGTAACAAGATTGAGTGCAGAGGCGGCAGCTATATAATACAGAACAAAGAATATGAAATCTACTCACATTCCTTTTATGAAGGGGTTTTTTGGTCTCCTCAGTTTTCATTTTCTTCTTGGGAGGATGCTCTTCAAAAGACGAGTCGGACGAAAATGTCTCAAAATGGCACAAAATCCTCAGCGTCATAAGACGGATGCATTTGTTTGGGTGGCGCAGATTTTCCGAAAATATGCCAAAAGCATCTTTAGCCTTTTCTTCTTGAAGTTCTGGTTGCGGCTTAGAACTGTCATCATTAGCTAATGCAAGCCTACAATTTAATATAGGAAAATGGATCAGCCTACCATCACAGTGTCATCAAACATGGAGAAGTATACCCAAATAAGCAAACTCACCTGTGCATTGAGTCCAAAAAATCGGCCACGGGGGTCAACACTTGTACGCATGACTTGTAATCTTTTGCCATAGACAACGCTTCCTCTATATCGTTGTGGTTGATTCTTCTCGGCAGTTTGTGACATGAACTTAAAGCAGCACCAAGTAAGCTCTGCCACTTCAATTCTGGGGTACTAAACGTGTTTGCTGCAAAATGTCCCATAAGAAAGATGTTAGTAGACTCCAGGATAAAAAAATCACATTCAAAACAACTCACTATCCACTTCACAACATATCAATGAAAGAAATATCACCGCAAAGACACTGAAAGATTGAGAGATTCAAAATTATCTATAGTGGAAGATCAATACCATGATTTTTTATGAGTTTGATCATAATATGAGACTGATAATCCACATAATTTGAGTGGCATCTTTGGGGAAAAAAAGGTAAAACAAAGTAACATGAAAAAGGAGTGAATCATGCAGTGGTACTTACCATCCGACACTGTCAAATACTGTCTGAGAGTATCCTTAAAGGAAATCAGTAATGATGGATCCACTTTGAAATAAGGATAACAGTTGACAACTCCCCAGATGGCAGCCAACTCGGCATCATCAGCTTGAGATAATCCAGTGTTCTCTACATTCTGCCGAACCTTCTTAATCTTTTCTTCCAAAAACTTATGAATTCTCTCAAATGTTTGATCTACGATGATCACTCTGTCGTGACTTGTTTGTTGGTTCTCGCAAAATGTCAGTAACAGAGGAATAACTTCCTCAGGAGACTCCCAAATCATATTGTTAATTGCACTGCAAAACAGAATATAGTTGCTTAGACACGGAGATAGGAAAATCAAAGAGGTAATGAAAAAAAACTATGATGTGAGACGTGCCTTAATATATTGTTTGTAAAGGCTTTCACTACGGATTGATCCTTGTTCAACAACTCCTCCAAAAAAGTCAGCAAACTGAAATAAAAATGATAATGTCAAGAGAAAAAAAAAGAAGATTGAATATATAAGCAGATAAAAAGTACACGATACCTTGAACTCTTCATGGCAAAAATGGGAGCCCATTGCGAAGCAACAGTTTCCAAATCAGTGACTCTGTTTATTGTGCTTAACATCAGTTGTAGAACTTCATCAATGACAGCAGATAAGTTATCCCCTTCTACAACGGTCTCAGAGGAAGCCACAAAAGTTGAGACAGTGAGGCCCACAAGTCGAATCAAAGATGGGTAATCTGCACAGTAAGAGTAATATTGGCAATACAGTCACGCATATGTTGCCATGTGCAGCCAAAAGACAAGTAAGTCAACACGTGTATGACTCAATCACTCACCATGAACCTTGAGACCTTTCTGAACCCTGACAGCTGCAGTAAGCACACTCAACAGTCGGCTTAAATGAACGGAGTTTTTGTTTTTGATCGATTCATTTATTTCTTGAATCAAGCATTTCCACATAACATTTAATTTGTCTGCTTCCAAATCCTCGCATAATCTCTCCAAAGTGGAACTAACAACTTCCACGACTGTACCAGGGCCTGCAATAGTAGCATCATTTTTATTTAAAAAAAAAGAAAGAAGTTGATAGATACGCAAATATTCGATAACTCTAAGATGCTACTTCCCATTCTCTAAATTCCACCCCTCTTCACTAAGAACTAAAAACAAACTAAATCAACCACACTACACTTCTAAATGGAATACTCATAGCATCTCTTTAGAAATGGGACTTGCCTTGAGGAGAATTATCACAAAAAGATAATGTTGAATCTTTCAGCAAGAAACTCAAAACTCTCCCGGCTTTTGAGTGGAGACTTCCAGAGGTTCCTCTCATAGCATAATAAAGTAAATCAACTGCTCCATCTTGTTTGGCTGGATCTGCAACTTCGGAAAGGATCCTGTTGATCCCTGTAATGTTTAGAGAAAAAAAAAGAATCAATTCGAAGGTCCCTCACATAGAAATCAAAAAGAAAAAGAGAAGAAAGTAATCATCACCTTTTTCAAGTTGCTCATTCCGCGCATTCCTCAACAAAAAGGACATAGACTCTGACATTAATTCATTGATATAGTCTTTAGGATGATACCTCAAGTCCAACGTATCCCTTCAAAATAGCAAATTAAATACAAAAAACGAAAATAAAAACTATTAGATGAAGAAACCCCTGAATAATTGCATTTATAAACATTCAAACCATCATCAGACCATGTGTCATCATCAGATCCATCACAGTAAACAGTCATTCTACATTAGATTGAAATCCTTTACTTTACTCACCTGAGAATACCTTCGATGTCGCGTACGAGATACTTCTGCAGATTCATTAATATCTCGCACCATGAAGAGAATATCTGCTCATAAAAAGGACAATCATTCAGCAAAAAAAAACATACAAAACATTGTCAGGGGTTTACAATAAATATGTTATAGAACACCAACAACCTGCTTGATAATATCCGCGTCTTTCTTGGCACCATTTTCTAGGAGTGCCACTAAGGAGTTCACGATCCGTGGAAGGAAGCTAGTCAAGAAGTTTACAAAATAAATTGGTAAGAACTTAGAAGATAGACAATATTTTATCACAGAAAGAAATACTCTGCAAGTACAATTCATCAGCTTTGCAAAAGCATTTGCTTTCAGTAGGATTTATAAAGGAGTATGGTCACAATGTTCTCTAACAGTAGAAGGGTGCAGCAGCAATGACAGTGACAAAAAGATAAAGTGTTCAAGAAAGACTCACGGGATAAAGTCCTCCAAGAGATCTCTTGATAAAGCAGCAATCAACCTGTTAAAAGCAACAAACATTTTGCATGAGAAGGAGTAAAATATATTTTCTAAGTGTTGCGGTTAACCACAGCAACTGAACGAGAAGATTCAGTGGCACAAAGATAAAACTGGCAAATGAAGTGAGAATGAGCAGAAATTAGCAAACCTGAGAATGGCGTCCAGGGACAATCTTGCGTCCATTTGTAATCGAGAGACAAGCTTGGTGAAGATTATTTCTTTTTGCTCAATGACCAAAGGCAAAGTCTGAACAAATGGCAACATTTCTTCATAAAACGAAATGAAATCTTCTGCTGTATTCAGTTCCTGCATTCAACCACCCAAATGAACCACAGTTAATATCGAGCACCCAATAAGTCTTGAATATATGCAAAGCAAAGGCAGCAGCAACCCCGCTAGAGATATAGATTGCAGCTTCTACGTCAGACACCAACAATATACTCAAGAGATAATGTTTCTCGTATCACCCTACATGCTAATAGAACAAACTAAGGAGAGCACAGAGTTCCACAATTCTTTGTATAGCATAAGCCACTAGGTTTGAGATTGAAGTTCGCATGGATCTTAACCTGAAGCTAGCATAGTCACTAGGATACAACCCAGAAGAAGAAAAACTGAAACTTTAGAGAGAGCTCTGAAGGCAACAAAATGAAACCATACCCTCAATTCAACGAGACAGTCTCTGAAAAACGAAGAACCCTCTGAAGGCTCAGGTTTAACCTTCTCCAGGCTCTTAAAGAAACCGCTGATGTCAATCTCATTGACTTTCTGAGCGAGATTCTTGAACTGCATCCACAAGTAACAAACCATAAAAACGGCGCATATAAGAGAAGTACAAAGGAAAGACATGTACTAGCTAGCATCTACGCCCCAAGTATGAACATGAATACCAAATAACACAAAACGAAGGAACCCCACAAAAGCCTAAAAAGAGTATATATCTATTCCAGAATCAGAGTTTTAACATCTTAATTAACAAGTCCTTTTTTATCTTTAATTTGAAACCGAGGCAGAAGGAGAAGAAGACGTACCACGAATTTCTTACGTCCCCCGGAAGTGTTGAGCGACTTGACTGCCCGAGCATCAGCTGGGGTCGCCATGATTCAGAGTGTGTGTGTGTGTGTGTGCAAAGTTTTAAGCTTTCAAGATTCTTTCTTCCCTAAACATCAAAGTTCACAACTTTACAATTAATTCCCAGAATAAAACGGTAACAATTCGTTATATCAATCTGTTTAATTTGACTTGTGCTTAAAAAGGACAGCACTTTGAGAATCGACAACAAAAGGACAAAAGCAAACTTACGTTTGGATGTGAAAGCCAGATTGGTCTGAAGAGGAGAATCGCAAGAAAAGCTGTCTGGGCTTGAGCTTGGGAGAGAGTAAGAGAGAACGGCGGAGGAAGAAGGGTTTAAGCTTTACTTTTATTCTCTCAAAATCAAAGAGGAGGTTTGGGTTTAGTTAGTCGGTTAGGTTTATTCTGGTTTTTCTGTAACCGACACTCTTGTCTTAACCGAATTATAGGGTTTAGTTCTATTTAGACCGAGATATTTGACAACGTTTTGATTTTGTAATTTTAAAACAACATTGTAAATGGATCAACTTTTCTGAAAAATATATTTTTGTAAATTAGCTTGACTGAAATTTTGTGTATTTGATATTGTTATATAACATGTTGATCATAGCTTTATATAATAAGGGAACATAACTTCCAGTCTCAATGGCAGTTTTTGTAACTCATAATGTTGTATTTGGTTAAATTCAAACTCGTGATAAACCGTTAACCCATCTCAGTTTCAGCTTCTTATAGCATCTTTTGTCCGTTCGCTTGCATTACCACTCATTATTAGAGCACAAAGCCAATATGATGCAATCAAGCTCACAAGGAGATTTTAGCAAGATAGGTTACTACATATATGTAACGTTTATCGATAGTTCAACCTTCAGAGTTGCCTCCTTCCTTCTTTTTATGATGATACAATCAAAAATCTCTTTAGTTCTTGGCAGACTATGCTCATAGAATAGAATAACCAACAAGCTAACTGTTATTGCCAATCTTCAGTTTCAAGTCAACAAACCCACTAAATCCACCTTGATTGAGAAAACCGCAAGTCTCTATGTATTATCAACCATCTTAAGCTCTTAAATTGCGAATTTTGGATGCAATAATTGAGTGACTGAACAATGACAATACATAATGCAAAATGGAATCAACCCACATAAATGTTTCTCCGTGATTAATAAGCTACTCTTGTCAAATTGGCTAGTGCTTTCATCAGTGATTTTACTAATTGCTACAATTCCTACCTTGAAAACATATACTTGAATTTTCTTCCCACTTGGTGATGTTGATCTCATTCTCCTGCAAAGCACAAAATCAGATTTTTTTTTTATTTGTAGGGCTGTTCTATTGCATAGGTCTTTTAGTGATGACAATGCCTAAATCCACAAAATTTACAGGATCCTGTTCAGCTATATATACTACACTCACTTGCACAGAAAGAATTAAACAAGTCAATCCACAACACTTTTTCTCACAATTGGTATAGTTACCTAAAAGCTTATAAATAAATGCCCTGGTTAGCACAGTACCTATCAAACAATCAGCATATCTTAATTATTTTGCCTAACTGGAGATGCAACAAAAGGAAGAAAGCAAATATAACCTAACACATCAGATGCTGCATCACACATTATATCAGAGTTATATGGTTGAATCTGCCTCTACATTGAATCCCTGGTTACGAAAACATGATACTGTGACAAGATACAGTTTAGTAACAAAGTCCATCTTTCTATATCCGTTGAAGAATCTGACATTCAATGCTCAACTGAACTTACCGATTAAATTACTTAGAACAGGTATCTGAACTAGCCAATGAAGATCAGCAGAAACAACAGTGATCACAATAACTTAAACCAAAATAAGTAACATGAAATTTCTCAAGTTGGCCTTATATATAGATCATATAATATATCCATGACTTTCCCGGCTAAGGAAAAGAAGCTGGCTTTTGAACAAAAAAAAAAAAAAAGGAAAAGAAGCTGGCTATAACACTTAAGATAGTGATGATGTACACGGAAAATATATGCATCTCCACTAGAACAGGTAACTAACTAGATTTACAATTTGATTTCATCAGACACAACACAAGTTTTACCTCTTAAACTCCGTTACTATGGTGCATTTTGTAATTGTAACTAGACAAAATCATTGCAAAACCACAGGCATCCAGTTGACAAAAACCTTTTCGATAACAACATAAATTAGCTTGCACAATAAAGGTAAAGATCAAATCAGCAAAGTACCACTAACATCTGATGAGATATAGTCAATCAGGCAACCTAAGATCAATCATTTCAGAAGACAAAAGTATATTATTTCTAACATTTCTGTCTCCACAGTTGACAATTATGAATTTCAAAGGGAAGCACATTCGAGGCCAGTACAGGCGCAGCAAATTTCACAATTTGATCTCATCAAACACAATATTAGCAAGATGACCTATATATAAAGCCAATATACTGGAGAGGAAAAAGCATCTCCTTATTATGCATTTAGTAATCAACGCAAACTAAACAAACTCACTGCAAAACTAGGACCCCAATTACAAAGAACTTGATTCTGATAAAAGTATATCGATCGTGGAAAGACAAACATTAAGCTTCACTAGCAAAACAAAAGATCAAACCAACAAGATTAAACATAAGATGAAATATTGCAAATTCCGAAACTTTCAGTATACCAATCATTTCAGTGTGAAGAAATAACTGTTTTGTCCACCTTTGGCAGCAGAGACAAAATGATTTTCAGTATATACTAACATTTTTAAACTCCTTTGGTACCATATAAGATAATGCATTTCAACAGAAACTAAAATTTTCGACTTGGAAGAAAGCAAAACAAGCAACTAAAACTATTTCCTAGCAAAGTTGGAAGCAAAAATGAAGAAACCTGCAAGAAAAAGGGATATAACAAAAAGCATAAGGTCTAGGGTTCAATCTTTTTATTTTGGATAACAACTAGCTTATAAATCAAGTTAAGTGAGTCACATCCACACACTGCTAGATCACATTCCAAGATGGACCTCAGTGCACCAACTAGCATTAATCCTTACAAACCTAACACCAAAAGGGAAATTACAGATGGAAGACGTTTTAAGAACAAATTAAACAGCTGGATTCAGTGCTTCATTACAAACTTACTCAATAGAAAAAAATCATATTCTCATTAAAACGGTACAGAACTACTATCTACATGAAATAGAAAACCTGAAAACTACATCTGGTTTGAAACGAAAGAAGACAGAAGAACGAAAACAAATAGCTTCATAATCCGAGGTTCACTTACATCATGTAGCTTTTAAGATCATCAGAGAATTTCAACATGCAGAAACTTAAACAAACAAACAAAAAAAGGAAGAAAAAACTCAGATGACCGCAAGCAAAAATGACAAAAGAGACAATCAATAAATAGTTAATTAATCTTTGAGAAGAATGTGTACCGGTGGGGATTTATGATAATCAAAACTCGCGCTTTTCCTAGATCCACTAGAAAAAAAAGGACAAATAAAACACACTTGAAATTTACATTTATCATAACCCACATATATAAATCTGAGCTTTTCTCCTCCAAACATTCTTTTTTTTTTTTGAGAAAAGAAAAGAACAAACATTCTTAAGCGTGGGCAAGCACCCATTTCAACACTAACACACAAAAAAAAAGTAAATAATATCTACACATAGCGAAATTGATAACGAAAGGGCGTCAGTCTTATCCACATCACAAGCCAAGTGCGCAACAAAAGAGATGATAACAAGATAAGTGATATGTAGATGATAAGAAGGTCAATAAATTAGAGAGAGAGAGAGAGAGAGAGAGAGAGAGAGAGAGTGTGTGAAAGCGAGAACTCAGGCAACTGACAGAAAGAGAGGTGAGCACGCACAAGCAAAGTTATGGACACATAACAGTGCCTGCATGTGCTCACTCTCTTCTGTCAGTTTTCTCTGTTGCAAATCCTCAATCACCTCCTTCTCTGTCTTAAAACAACAAACCCATATATAGATTTTCTGTGCAAAAGGACTCAATTTTCTAGCTTATTCACCTCCCATTCCCACAGATCTCTACAAACCCTAATGAATACTCCAGAGAACCCGCAATTCAATCGTCTTTCAGTTCTCAGAGATCTCTGTTAGTATTACTACACAGTCGGTATATAAAGAGAGAGAAAGGGTTTGAAAATAGCGGAGATTGTGTTTTTTTTATCTTTCACTTTTCTTTTAACTTGGGGGTTTTCCGGGCTACGCCCGGATTTTTCCTATAATATTAGTTTAATTTTATATTTATATTTTAAAATAGAACAAATATGATATATACTGAAACTTGTTATAGAATTATAAACATAAATGCAAATTTAAAAATATTTGAAATAAATTGTTGTGTTTTATTGGAGTTTTATGTAGGATATTAGTAATATTAATAAAAAGTTAACTAAATTATAAGTTAAGATCTATATATATTCTTTATCTTGGTTATTTATTTTTATGTAAAACAATTGTAAAGCTTATAATTAGTATTGTATAAATTTTGATTGGTTTTAAAATTATTAAATTTCATTTTTGTACTTGTCTTTAAAAGAAAGTACCACCGACTTGTATACCGGTTCTTTATTTGTTGACTTTTTAGATCTTTTATCTGTGCTACGCGCGGATTGTTTAGTCTAGTAAAACTTTTATTTATTTAATTAATTTATATTTATTTTAATACTCTATATTGTAATTTGTAAAGTGATTTTTTGCCTCTGAACTCTCATACTTAAAGTTAAAGCCACTAAAAGATTTATAATCCTTAATAAATAAATATATTTGTTAGTATATAATTAACAATTAATTAAAAGAAATTTTATTGATTTATAATTATCATTGTCTAAAAATAATTTATATTGTGTTATAAAGTCTTCATATCTTAAATAAAAAATAAGATTTGTTAATATATTATCGTAAATGAAAATGCTTTTTTATTTGGTAATTATCATTTATAAAAATAATTTATATTGTGTTACCAAAAATAATATTTTACATCATTATTATTATTTTTAAATAAAAGAGATATATCTCTCTATATATATTGTATATAATTTTATATATACAATAAGTTTTTTAATATTCTTACACGATAAAGGAAAATTTTATTATAATAAATAACTTTGTGATATGTATAAAAAATTGATATTTATTTTTTTATTAAATATTTCAAATGCATGAGTATTTTTAAACTGTATTTTACGTGATAAAAATAATTTTGCTATGATAAAAACACTCTGTATGTTTGATTTAATATTAAATATTCTGAACATATGAAAATAATTTATTCTAGTGATATTTAAATTGATAATATATTTATTTATATGCAATTATTGTGTTTGCAACCAATGTACCGTTGCAACAAAACTCTTTTTTGAGGTCCTTAAATATCTTGCTGTAAAATAAACATGAACATGTCCGAGTTCAGAGTTCAGAGTCATGAACCAATGTACTGTTGCAACAAAACTCTTTCTTGAGGTCCTTAAGTATATTGCTGTAAATATACTCTTTCTTCAACCCTTGGACTGTTGTCAAGCTTTTCCTACCATTGCGCTGATGCACACGGATGTGGACGTACTCCTTTGTTCCCGCACCTGAGTCCTCAGCATTCGCATCAGCAAACGGGTCTGCAGGTAATTAAAAAATAAATTGATTAGCAAATGAGAAACATTAACCATAGCCCATGTTCCAAATATAAAAAACTGTAACCAAAGATTTAAGATAAGTCTTAAATGGACAAATGAGGCAGATAAGCAGAGGTATTTTGATAGACTATGGATCAAAGTGGAACTTACCGAAGGCAGTAGAGACCTGGGAATCAAGTTCAGACATGAAACTTTGTTGATCTGATGGGCAAAAGGACAGAGAATCTGAGACCTGAGCAAGAAGACCAACGTCATAATAAGAGTTTAACACACTCAGATGGGTACAAAACACCATGATATAAACAGAACAGTTACCCATCAAGTAAACTACACTTTAGTATGAGTTACACAAAACACTAAGATACATTGCGCTTGAAGTAAACGATTTCAACAACTCCTGAGTACCTTAAGAAGGGGATGGAGATAGCTAGCATGAAGAGGTTGTCCCTTAGCATTGAAGTTATACTCCTTGAATTCCAACTCTTGCCAGCTGCATGTGAGTACTCATTTTTCTCTTACTTTTCCAATGCCAACAACATAATTAATACGTCTAGAAAACAAACATTAGTGATTAGTACTCACTTGTGTAGATTTTCTCGAGTCAAGTCAGTAGCGAAAATCTTCCTTTTGGAAGCATAATTAGGACCTTTCTCAACATCAGAATATCCCGTCCATCCCCTAATAAGTAAGGAAAGGAGGTAAGCTTTAAAAAGGTATTAAGTATTTGTTGATCCATTTGTGATAGTAATATATTTGTTTGTTTGTAGTTGTTCAGGCAAAAGATGAATATCGTAAGTTGTATCCCATATTTGAATGAAGTGAGAATTCTGGTGTCAACCTTTGACCTATCGTTAGTTGAATTTGTTGGAGCTTGGATTGAAAGTTATTGTTGTATATAAGAACGTGGGATTAAAAGAGATTGCATGGTAATAGAAAGAGAAGGGTTAATACGTATGGGAGGGGGGGGGGTTAAAATAATAGAAAGGAAAGCAGCAAACAAAACATAGAGGTACAAAGTGAAGATCAACATAAATCTAGAATTCTGTAGCACCATTCCTTTGAAACGAAGTCATATTTCGGGAGCTTAACTTGCGATTTGGTACTTTTCAATACACAGCTATGAATATATTTTATTGCATTGGTGATTTTATATTTATAGTATGTAAATTTGAGACAGTATGGTTTAATAAATATAGAAATTTGTAATGGTGCGAAAAAAAAATATCTAAATGGTGTGAATGGATATCTTATACTATATTATATTTGGTGACTGTATATGTTGTATTGCTCCAATATTTGAATTTTTATGTTAAAACAATACTGTTCAAGTTCATGACTTTATTTTGTACAATTAAATGTATATTTTGTTGTTTTCACTTGTATACGTACAGATTTTATTATTCTTTTAATGTTTTATTTGTATATCGTAGACTTATTAATATGTATTTTTATCTTGGAATTTTAACAGTATTGTTTTTTGTATGCTGACATTGTGTTTATATTTTATCAAAGTTATACAAATAATAGGTATGTTTTTTAGAAGTTATTTTAATTCCACAAACGTATGCAAAAAAATTCATCATGTCATCTCTTCAATGTTTTCCTATAACCTTAGATTCATTAAATTTATTCATTAGAGATGCTTCATTAGAGCCCTAAACTTATCCGAAGATGGCTTTGCCTATTGATTATATAAAAGAGATTACATTGGACTGAAATTGGTGACTTATAAACAACATAACAGATATGTTTATTTGTGTATACTATAGGATCATTTTCCTTAAGAAATGCAAAAACATATCTACCATTTTTGGCTTTTCAGACCTGCATCGAGCATGGCGGATGTGAATTTGTAGATTCTCCGGCATGTTCTTGGTAAGTAATCAGATCTTTTGAGAGATAACCATCCTAAACAACAACAAAACGTAGATGTCATAAGAAAATTAAGCTTACATATCTTTGATTCCTATCAAATTTAGAAACGATCTTATTTGCCATCACTCCATCTATATTTAAATCAAGGTTAAATAGGTGTCCCTATCTACTTAAGAAATGAGAATTTAAACATAAAGTTAATCATGGTTTAAACGGAGGGAGAAAATATAACTGGATACCTACTACATGTTTAGTGTTGACTGTTGTTGCTAACAGTACAACAGGAGTTGCGAAGCTTAGAAATCGCCAGCAGGCTGATCCCACAGGTAGAGATTCAGAGCATGTCCCTGTAAATGGTAATCTTAAGCTCCATCACGAGAACGGGAAAACGTTGTTCTTATCATGGAGGTAAATCAAGACTGGCCGAGTGCTTCCTCCATCTATTCCATCAAGGGCTGGTGGTTCGCCCAGAGTTTGATTAGCTTGATGTGGCCAAGGACATCTAACACAATCAGTAAATAAATTATTTTCTTTGGGGTGTTAAAACCTGCTTAACCATCACTATGATTTGAGAATTAAAATTTAAATCGAGAACATAAAATCTTTCTTACCATACAAATCAATCTGAGGTCACAGTCTGCTTCAAAATCCTCTTAAGACTGGAACCTTTTAGAAATCATACGACTTTACATAAACGAAATCATGTTCCACACAGAGGTTCTGCGCATTGAGTTCATCTACAAACTTCTTTTATAACTTGTTTCCAAAGTTCCTGCAAAAACAAAGACGATAAGACATACAGAAAAAATATGATTAGCTTTTTGCTTCATATGGCCGATGAAATCTTTAAAACTGAAAATCATTCATTAGTGTATGCTCAATCAACTTGTAGAAGTCAACAATAACGTACTATTTGCACCAATGTTAACTGCAAACCAACAAAGTCTCTCCCGGTCAAGCCACTTGGATCAAACCAATTAGATTGAGTCATGCAGATCAAAGAGATTCCTTACCAGAATTGTTGCTTTCGTTGGTGTTTTCATCCTTCACATGGCCAAAGACTGGGCTAAATCAGCTGTCTTATTCCGCTTTATTTGTTTGTTGAACAGGGTAGCTCGTTCATCTTCTACGGTCTTATTCCCCTTCCACCTCTTTCGTTACTCTTCTCCAGATCCGTTTCACCAAAAGATAAAACAATTTACAAAAAAGAAAAAGTGCAGGTAGTTACTGTGTTACTAAGAGTTTTCTGGTTTTGAGAGAGTTGAGACTTTCTTTGTCAAGTTCCTGAAAGCAAGAAAAGCCAACTTAGTCTCTTAAATTATAAAAAGCTGGATTAGATTTCTACATAATAGTTCTGATTAAACAAACCAGTCCTTGTTGTATTTGTAGAAGAGACTCCTTCACTTTATCTTCAACATGTTGAACCTAAAACAAAAGATTACAAAGTCAACATGATGAATAAAAAGAAGCCAAGACAATTCAATTCAATACCTTCCTAGAGACTTGCTTTCCCATTGCAACCCACCTCTTTTTAGCAGCTTGTGTGCTTCCAATTTTGAAAACAGAAGGATCTAGCTTTTTCTGAAACAAACAAAAATAACAATTTTTAAGACACACACCAGTGAAAGATAAAAGAAATTATCAAAAGCATAGTAATCATCACCTCAAGATCATCTTTGGATATGCTATCTTCCTCAGGAATAGCCGAGAAAAAGTGAATCTCCGGTTCCGCCGCATAGTAATCAAAACCAATGTCTCCCGTTTGAGCTCCTGCACATCAATGATTAATAACTAAACTCCACAACACATAGATCCGTGATTATCAATCGAAAGTGGTGGTGATACCTTAGCTTCGATGTAGCTGAAACCTTGGTGTGCTAGATATAAAAAAAGAGTGAAACTTTAGCTGAAACGAAGACATATTTGTTTTCATAGATAAAAAAAATGCGAAACTAAACCCTTTAATGATCACATTTAATCTATATGGAAGAAATCGAAAGCCTGGACCATAATCTCCATGATCAAACACTGTCAAGGTTACATCGGTGTTATGTAACAGGAACAGATCGTGAAAGAAAAAGCAAAAGGCATGTCAGAGAATGCAACGGAGTCACAAAAAAATGAGATTCGAAATTACCCAGATTCATAGCTTTATTACTCAATTGGGGATTGTGGTTTGATTTGGTATATACATTCATCCATCTCCGTCTATCTCGAAGCTTCAAGTCGACTTCTATGGCCGCATCCATGTCTTCTTCTTGCTTCCTTTCATCGCTCCGTCTAATCCCACTCAAACGAACCTTCTTCTCCTCCGTTAATCCTCCATCCAAAAACCTAATTCTCCGGCCAATCCCCTCTTTCCTCCGAGCGATCGTCACGTTCCAGAAAATACCAACCGTTATCGTCCCTCCCTTATCAGCTTCATCATCATCTCCGTCGACCTTCAACCGATCGAAGAGCTTCATCCGAAGCTACAAGAGATCGTCAAGCTATTCCAATTGGTGCAGGAGCCAAAGGCCAAGTTCGAGCAGCTCCTCTTGAGAGAGTCATCGACTTTCAGTTAGAAGAGAAGAAGAGGATAGGAAACGACGAAGAACGATGAGTTAACGGGCTCTGATCAAACAAATCGGATTAAAAAAAATTAAGCCCAACAAAACCCAAAGCCGTGCTGACGTGTCCGAATGCTGTTCTCCTATTGGCCGATTTTTTAATCTGACGTGGACATCCTCTCTACTCCTCATATAACCCTTTTAATATAGTATATAGATTGTCTTTTTAGGGTCCAATCTCAGTTAAAAGAGTTTTAACTTTTAAGAGGGTTTCAGACACGTGTTCTATAGTGAGTGGATAGAAGAGCACACCTGGTCAGTCAAAATAAACAGTTCAATTTAAACCAGCTTTTCCAAAGGTGGCGCGTGTGTAACACATCGGGTTTCTACAGTTCAATAGTCATACGTGTGCGACTCATCTCGTCCAATGAATTCTTCTGTACAAACCTCATCTATAAGCCACCCTTTTGTATATTGAAGAGACCCAATCTGCCACAGATTTTGTGTGTATGTGGTTAACAAAGAGTTCAAACAACATTCTTGTTCGTCGGCCATTATGCTTAACAAAGTACGCTTTTCAATTACAAGAAATCGTTTAGTTTCCTAATTACAACAATCATTAAGTCAGAAAGCAATTTCAACAGTATATGGACTATATATCGATCAAGAACCTTTTGAGAAGTACAGTTTTTAGAAGCTAAACCCTAACTATGAGATAATAATAGAGAAAAATCAAGATTAATCTTAAAGTATTTTGAGACTTGGAGATGGAATATGCAATTTCTGATTATTTGTGACACTATCGAAAGCCTCTTTATACAACAACTTGGAAAATTTGTTCATCAATCTGAGAAAATCCAAATTACCATTTTCTCTTTTTCCACTTTTGAATTAAATATTTTTACATAAATCCATAAAATATTTCTTATATGGAGAAAATATGTATTTGATCAAATTAGAGAAAAACATTAAATAGATGATTTTCATTGTTTATTATGCCTTTTTTACGCAAACTTTAGTTTTGAATATCAAATAGCCACCATCTTAGTTTAATATCTTAAGTGGATTAGAAAAAAAAATCTTAAGTGGGTTATTAAAGAACAAAAAATCACCAAATAATGTGAATACACAAAGTTCATACGTTGGGACAGGTTAGTTAAAAACGTTGGAAAGTACACCATCAAATCAAGTGACAAATTCTTGTACTAATCACTGCTTAAGATATATACTTTCCATAACGAAGCTTTAGTTAATCATTTTGTCGACCTGAACAATAATAGCTATGGATGAGCCCAGTACATAGTACAATGCATTGCAGCGTTGTGGTTGATTTTTTTTTGAATTTGCAAACTTAATAATTATCTAATTTGATGCACCGAGAGGCAAAATAAAACAAAATGACCTAAAAAGAAAGACCTAATCAAATAACTAAAGCTGTACGTTTCATCCAAAATAAATCAATTTTAGATGTAAGGAATGGTACAGTCTTCATATCTAACATTCTAGTAATAATATAAAAGATCAGCATGAAATAGTTCGATTAAATAATTGTAGACGGTCGAATTCTTTACCCTAAAGGTATAATATTGTGTATAATTAAGTGATAGTTAAGGTTAGAGTTATTATGGGAATCCGCAAAAAATATACACCTTAAAATGCTTAGATTGTTTATATCAAAATTAATTAATCTTCAATGCATGAAATACTAGTTTTCTATAACTTTTAAAGAAAGTTAGAAATGTATAATTAAGATCATAATATTTAAATACAAAATTTATGTTGGATGATTAGAAGGTTTTGAACTGAGATAGATAATTTGTACCAGGGAAAACGACCTATTTCCACACCAGAAGTTTCATATAGTAACAGTTCCACACGATCTTTCAACCTCGTCTTAATTGCACATATATAGAAGTTGTACAACCTATTTCCCCACAATGTCAAAGTTCGAAACCCGAACCCACATGAACGTACAATTAGCTGACTAAAATCGGTTTACAGGTTTTTGAGTTTAAGCCTAACCAATAGAAAACCTAATTAAACCTAAGAAGACCCGTTTACGACCCGATTTGTTATTATAAACCGTAATTTAACTAACCCAACCCATTTTTTATTAACCAGAAAAAAACCCCAATTCTGTTCATCTCTCTCAAGTGTCGTGAACTCTAGGCAAGACTGAAGCTTTGAATCAATTTCGTGGACTGTTCTTCTAGGCAAGACTGAAGCTTTGAATCAATTTCGTGGACTGTTCTTTCTGCCTGATCGGTTATGTCAGGTGAGTTTGTCGTCTCATCTTCTTCCTTTTCGAGTTTCTATTAAATTACTCTCTGTTTTAAACTGAATCAATTTTGCTTACTCTTTGTTTCAATTTCGAGTATCTAGTATGATAATCTTAGTTTTTTTCTTGTAGAATGACTCAGAAAGGAGGGATTGATGTGAATGTTGAGTGGAATGATGTCCCTGAATTCGACCAAGGTTACGATTCTGATGGTGAAAATCGACGTGAGCGTAACGACTTCAACATTGAGAAAGATGTTGGTGAATTTGTAGATGAACCTTCAGTCAGACACAACGAGTATCCGGAGACATAAGATGATGAAGAAGAAGAAGGACAAGAAACTCAGAGGACAATGTATAGGCGCAGCGATATTAGGAGAGGCGATGGTGACTTGTATGAAGGACAAGTATTCATCAGTGGTATTGCGTTCAAGGAAGCTGTGGTAGACTATGCTCTGAAATCTGGCCGAAACATCAAACAAAACCGGTATGATAAGACGAAGCTGGAGTTTGTCTGTTCGGGGAAAGGCTGTAGTTGGCGCATATACTGCTCATCTTCGGGAAAGTCTCCTAACAAGTGGCAAGTGAAGATATTGAAGGAAGCTCATAGTTGTGTTCCCACTGGTACATGTGAGCTGCTGAAAGTTCCGGTGATTGCACGGCTGTTTGTTGACAAGATTCGAGAAGAACCCGAATACTTCATGCCAATGAAGATTGAGGAGTTAGTGATGGAGAAATGGAAGCTTACTGTGACAAGGCCTCAATGTCAACATGCTAGGAACAAAGCATTAAGGTGGATTGAACGAGAGTATGATGAGCAGTTTAGTCGCCTTCGTGATTATTGCTCAGAGATAAAGGTGTCAAATGAGAACTCGTCAGTTGAGTTAGATTGTGTGAAAAACAAGGAAGGATTTGATGTGTTCAACAGATTTTATGTCTGTTTCGACGTCCCTGACGAAGCTCCACTTTTGTTGCTCATTTTCGATTTTCACCAGCTGAAGGAGAGAGTTCTGGGTTCGTTTTTAGGGTTCGTATAATTGGGGGTTTTTAAAACTGGATTCCAACCGGGTTAAAATAGCATCTCTGGTCGGGTTATTTTATGTTTTTCGGTTTGGTTACCTCTTCTGAACCACTAAATTGATGAATAACCGAAGCCATGTGGGTTCGGGTTTCGAACTTTGACATTGTGGGGAAATAGGTTGTACAACTTCTATATATGTGCAATTAAGACGAGGTTGAAAGATCGTGTGGAACTGTTACTATATGAAACTTCTGGTGTGGAAATAGGTCGTTTTCCCTTTGTACCATTTGTTGGGTTAATATTTAACTTAACATAGTGAGCGGGTGGGTTTTGTTTGTCTCGAGTTTGAATCTGGAGCCTAAAGAAGATTGAATGTCCACCACTCAACACTCTCCTTTTTTGTGCTTTCGATTTTGTGTATGTGTATTGGTTTGTACCTTTGTTGTCGACATTTGAAGGCCTTTTATTATGTTCACCAACCACGTGTTTTCTTTTAGCACTCCTCTCTCAGTTTCACCGAGCCAAATCCACAACTAATTAAAAGAAAACTCTAGTTACCTTATTTGGTGTTCTTGGCCTATTCGATTTACAAACCATTGATTTTTTTAAGACATAAGGTATAATGTTTTCGTTTCAGATCGGTTTGATACTCTAACAAAACATATCATTAATCTAACACGACGATTAAATATATTAAACAGACGAGGTGGCCATTCACACAAAAATAAATTAAACAATATAAAAAGAGAGGAGGCATCTTCAAGGATAAGATATGATCAACCAAGTGTACTTTAAGAAGTGACTGAGAGAAAGAGGACAACAAATTAATTTGAAGTATGTCTTCACTCTCAAAAATGAACATGTAAACTATATGACAAAAGAGTACAAAGAGAGAAAAATTGAAGTTTAAAGATTATAACATATATCATGAATGACAAATGTATATTGTATTTCCCAACTAAGATAAATCATAAGAAAATGATATTATGTTTTCCTTTTTCTTCAATGAGATCAGTGTCCCATTTTTTTCTACTTCGAAAATGAACTGTACACAAAAAATATCAGGATCCTGGTGTTGTGTGTATACTTATTCTTGGTTTGGGCCGGTAAAAATGGTACATACATGATTAGTAAAAACACTAATCTAGCTATGATTCTTTCGCACATGATAAAATTTAGCGTTGTGAAGTTCTTTTTCCAACAAATAATGGGAGAAGTTAAAAACAGAAGAGTTCAAACAAATGATTGAAAAAGACAAGGAACGAAAATTTGAAAAAAAAATGAAAGAAGGATGATAATAGTTAGGGACATCTCTTGTTCTAAACCTATGAAAACTCAAAAGCTATTTCACTTTATTTTTATATATTTTCCATAGCTTTAGACAACACTTATCTACATCTCATTTGTCCACGTTTTTTATTTCCCCTTTTATCTTTCACAAACATGGTGTACTACTTCTAAATTTGTATGTCTGTGATCTCTATATATAGATTATAATGCGAGTAGAAATACTGTAGGTGGGACTAAGCAACCAGTATCACATGTGTCTCGTAAGTAATAACTTATAAGACTCATAACATGCTTGTTTCAATACACTGCCATATGTTTAACTATATTATGTTATAGTATCTTTTTCAAACGTAAAATAGTAGAATACTGTAAATGAAACAAAGTAACATGCAGGGCTCATAAGTCATAGCCATGGTTCATGAAATGAATTGTTCGGTCGTTTGTATGTCGTATGCTCTTGTTGCTGATTGCCTTGGTGATCAATCTCTTCAAGTATTATAATCCGAGACAATGAAGATCGTGAACGATTCAATGAAAGAGCATCTGAATTGGCTCAAAGTTAGGCCTATTAGATTCCAACCAGTATTTGGGCTCAAATATGGATAGTCAATACATCTTCTTGAGACCCAGTTATGTGGCACCAGACTCACTAGTCCCATAATTAATGCTGAAGAAAGTAAGATAAGAAATGAGATGTTTCGTGCAGGCAACCCACATTAGAAGACATGTAAAGTATTCTAACTTTTTGGGTTTATATACAAAAGCACTCTTGCTTTTAGTGAACTGTTATCACTAAATCAAACCATTTAACTGTAGCCTGCAGGTTCTCTAGTCCCACAGTTCCCACATGCATCATCCGGACCAATGTAACTTCCACTAATAATTTTAAATAAATTTCCCCTCTCTATTATTTTCCTTATATTATTTCCAAAGATACTTAAGATGTTAAAAATAAATTGGCAAGTTGCGACATTGTTACACAGAAGCACAGTCACAGAACAAATAACTCCATTTCGCCAACAAAAAAAACTCCATTTGATCGTTTATGTATTATAAAATCCGATCTAACTCTTAGTCTTCCCTTTCTACAACTTGAAGCACTCTCGATGAACAACAACAGAATACCCACATGAGTTTCTACAGGGAAAAAAGACTTAGGTAATTTGGTAACCAGAGCTTTCTATCATCAAGTGAGCCTTATTCCCTTAACACGATTTACAAATTCAATCTGTTAAATCAGTTGCAAATTAGTTATCAATCAACTTAAAACATCGACTTGAAGTAACTTGTAAATCCCAATAGGACTTGACTTTGTGTCCACATGACTACATCGATATCCAATCCTATGTAGATCAGTAGATTATAGACAGGTGAAACTCATACATTTATATGTGATATTTGATTAGCAACGTATATTATCATCGTTTAAAGTTTTTACAAAACATCGTTCAAGGTTTCTACAGTGACCAAGAAAAATGCCAATAGTTAAAGTCTGTAATTAGTAAACCAAGAGTTAGCTAGTTTGAATTTTCGTATAATTGATCACATGTTAAAAAGGATAATGAGACCTTTTTTGACAGAATGAAACTTTGTTAATAAAATGTAAATCAGATAATATATATATAATATGGTCATGAAACATCCATCTCAATCATGCAACTTTGTACTTTACTTTTGCTGCCCACCTCATCTTCCTTCTTACTTTTAATATTATCAAGATACATCTTCTTTTCTACTCCACAATATTTTATCTTCAACAAATCAAGTAATTCTTTTCCCCACTCATATTTGATAAATGAAAAAACAAATCCATCACTAGTCGTATAATCGAGACAACTTTTGACTTTGAGCTATAATCCAAATTTAAAAGTTAAAAACTGAATTTAATTTTTATTATTTATATTGCAAAATGTTATCAGTTAATATTGGTAGTTCTACATAGTGAGAAGACAAAGTTGAAAAGTAGACAAAATGTAAAGGAGTTATGTCGACACGCATCAATATACTCATCAAACTTATGTTAGGATAAGATTATGTTTTTCTTTCTTTTACACGTCTCTTATATTTGAAACTCCATAGGACATTGTAATACGGATTACAACAAACAAAGGGAGTCTCTCTCCTCTCCTAGAGAGAGAGTTCTCTCTCGATCTTTTCCTCTCTTATCAATCCATATCTTTCAGAGAGGTTAGAGTTGTGTTGAGAGTGAGAGAGGTCTCTCTTTTTGTTCTCCGGTTACGGTCCATCCGACCGGCTTTCGTCTCCGGCGTTCTCGCGTTCTTCTCCGGCGGAAAACGACTGGCTTTTGACTTTGGGATGCGGAGTATTTCTCAGCTCCGTATCGCCGGCTTTTGGCTCCGCGTCACGCGTCTTTGGTGTTGACGGCGGCTTTTCATCGGGGTTATCCCGGTTTAGTCTGGCCGGCGTTTCTGCTCTTCTTCTTCCCAATCGACTCTCCTTCCTTGACCTCGTCGGTCTGATTTGCATGTTGGAAGATTGATGGTTAAGGGATGATTGAAGACGATTGAATCTTTTGGAAATGGCTGGTCCGGAAGCGATTTGGCTAACCGTGAAGAAGGCTCTGTCTGAGTTTCTTTCTTCATCGGCTTCAGTTCTGCTGACGGCGGAAGTCCGTCGCCTCTCCGTTGCAGTGCCGGTGAAAGATGGCTGACTCTCGCCTTGACACGTGTCTCAGGATGCTGGGCGTTCGTACACGTGGTGGGCAAGCTGTCAGTTCCTTCCTCATCCGGTTTTCGTTTTGGGCTTTAGGCCCAGAGCGGTTTGTACAGTCTGACCCGTTTATTAGGCCTGTTGTCTCTTGTTGTTATGGAATGGGCCTAGTTGGGCCTTTTTCCTTTTAATAAAATACCAGTGAAAAAAAAAAAAAAAAACCCCATAGGACCATCGTCGTCATTATAAACTGGATCATAAAATAAAAATGATTAAAAGAACTGATCTACATAACCCCAATAGAGAGAGATACAAAAGATGATGTCCTTTAGAATTCCAAATATAAGACCATGCGCATTGAGGTATCATGCGGGGTTCACGGGCTCGAGTTCATAGGCCCAATTGATTAAAAACACATAAAAAAAGGGTTTGTTTCGCCGAACCGGGCCTTACGGTTGAACTCGTAAGGGGCGGGTTCAAGCCACGTGTCCTCCTCTCAGTGGCTTCTCCTTTCCGCGTTGGCGAGAGAGAAAGAAGGGTCTCGGCGTCTTGATTCATTTCTCTCATCTCCGTAAAAGCTAGGGTTTTTTTCTCTCTGAGGCGATTCTCTGTGCGACCTCCATCTCCGGCGGTATTCTCCAGCAAATCCACTCTGGTTTCTCTTCTCCACCTCTTAGGTGAGTATTGAGTTGAACGGTAGAATTCTCCACCTCCTCTCCATCTTTTTGTGTTTCGGTTTTAAATCGATTTGGGGATTTTTTGTTTGAGGGTTTCAAAATCGATAGAGGGTTTTCGATTAATTGATGTAAATCGGCATGCTCGTTTCATTAGGGTTAGTTTCTGTGAAATTTCAAATCGATAGAGGGGTTTAGAGGTTATATTCACTTCAGTTAGTAACTAAGTAGTGGCTCGTAGTAATGACCAAAGCGTAAACTCGTTGGTTCTTGGTTAGATTTCTAGTCGGAATAGAGTTGTTGTTACCTTGGCCATACGATAATAGGACCATACTTTAGGCGATGGATTGCTTCCATCGAGCCACTCATGTAATAGCGGTAGAGAATAATTTGGATGATTCCGGTTTTGACTGAACCGGGACATGTCTTTCTCATCTTCTTTGTTTCTTACATGTAATTGGAACTCGATTGTTGCAGATGGAAACTCCCCGAGAACCTCATTTCTTCAAGCCTCTTCTTCCTGGTTTTCACAGTGGCGTGGCAATACCACTTGACTTCTACTCAAAACACATACAAGGGGCTGAGATCAATAAACCATGGAAGCTAAGATCGGACGCTTCGGATCAAATTTGGGAGGTGATCCGAGAAGGCAGGACACTCACCAAAGGTTGGAAAGAGTTCACCGAAGCACATGATCTTCGAATCGGTGACATTGTCATCTTCAAACACGAAGGAGACATGGTCTTTCATGTGACTCCTTTTGGTCCTAGCTGTTGTGAGATTCTGTGGTCCGACGCGGATGATGCTCCTACTTTCTCATACGACTACTGCTTCTTGGCTGAGGTTACTCCTACAAATCAAAAGGACGACAAAATGGTGAGTAAAATTTAGTTATTTATTGTGTGATTCTAGTACTGCTTCTTGGCTGATGTTATGTATGTGTTTGTAGTTTCTTCCTGTGGAAGCTATGAGGTGTGGTGCTTTGAACCAACAATGCAAAGAGGTCAAACTTGTCAACAAGGAGGGAAAGTCATGGACTACGCGCTTCGGATTTAGCGAATCAGACGGCGCATATTACATCAGCAGAGGGTGGAGAAAGTTCTGTCGTGATAACAGATGCACCAACGGAGATTTGTTTGTGTTCAACGTGGTTGGAGACGGGACGACAACTCCATTACTGTGTGTATGTCCGGAAAGGAAAGAGTGTACTGAACTACTGATCAAGCACTTCAGCAGAATCGATGGTAAGTCTTCTCATTTGACTTGTTTGTGTTGTCTATATCTTCAATGTTACTACTTTGCTTCTGCTTTAACTTGTGTTCTCTTCTTCTACAGGTAGCATTGCTTCTACCTCACGAAATTAGATGGCTCTTTTGCGGTCTTTCCTCTCTATCATCTTAACTTGTTTCCTTTTGTTTCATTAGCAACTTATCAACTTATGTATTTCGGTTTGTAAAACTTGAATGGTTTTTCTATGTGAACTTTTATCCTAAGTTAAACATTCTCGAACTTAATTCCTTTGTTGAATGCGTAGACTGATCATCGAACAAAATGTTTCTATGAATTGAATTGAAGTTAAGAAACAACATAAACTCCAAAACTCTAACATAGCTTTTCTACATCTGAAAACACAAACCAAAATATTAAAACATATCTCAAAACCAAAACTTAAACTCCAAAACTAAAACATAGGTTGAATAAAGTGTTTTCATAAATTTTATAATATATTTTAATATTTTATTCATGTATTCTGAATAATTTTAAATTTAAAAAAAAATAAAAAATATTATTATTTTATTCATATGAACTCTTTCTTCGGGTTCACTAATGCAGAAAACAACAAATTCGGGTTCATAACTGTTTATGGGCCCACAAAAAAATATTAAAAAAATTTGGTGAACCCCAAAGTGGGGTTCACCAATGCTCATGCTCTAAGAGACGTGTAAAATAAAGAAAAACATAATCTTATCCCTAATCATAACAATACAATTGGTACCACGTTCCAGCAAATCCTTTTGCCACTGACTTGACCAAATTACATCACAAGCTTTGCTAATGTTTTTGGTACTTATCTTACCAATAGTTTCGAGTTAAGAGTTTGTACATTGGGAGAAGAGTCGATAAAGTTAAAACGTACACAAATTCAAATGAGTTATGTCGGCAGGCATCATCAGTATACACATGATGAATCTTACCCCCAATGTGAGAGAGAGTTAAAAAAAAGAAGATGGCGACGATGGTCCTAATCATTTCCAACGTAAGAGACGTGCAAAAGAAAAAAATGAAAGAGACATCGAAAATGCATACATATTGACTCTTGAACATTCTTAAGTCATAAATATCACTTATTGATATGGAATCCTTAAGACATTCATTCTAAACTACACAAACACACTTTTCTTCGTGACGCAAACAAATCGGCAACGACCGAACACACGCAAATGATGAAAAGACTCAAACATTTTTACACGATCCAAACGATAAGAAACAAGAATCACATAGAATCGAACAATATTTTCAAAACATAAACTAAAACACACGAGATTTTAACAACTTGCTAATAAAAGATTAAGCAGGTGTAGAAGTCCAGAAAATGTCCTTAAGAGCTGGTCTAAGAGCCGTACTACAAAAGTTATTATACTCAAGAGTGTCCCCATGATCTTTCTTCACCTCCACAACAACAAACGACGGCGCCACCGCGAATATCTCTGCCTCCACCGCCAACTTCCCTTTCCGACCACTCAGCTTCCCTTCCATCCTCACTCTGCTCTCACTCTTCCTCACATCGAACTTATCCCCAACCCTCGCCGCTTCCTCAAGACTAGATATCACACTACTCGCGGGACGCGAAGTAGCAAACCTCATCTCTCTATTCTCCTCTTTCTTCTTCTCCTCGAACAACGGCGAGAGATCAAACCCTTCGGACAACGCGATTATGTGAAACGCGTTTAGCGTCTCAGTCTCTTCTTTAAACTTGTGCACGGAGAGATCAAGATCTTGAACCTCTGGCTCATTCTTGGACCTTTTCTTGAACCAAGTTGAATCCATAACCTTCTCAATAGTGATCCGGGTATTCGGATTCGGATCCAGAAGCTTTACCACGAGCCGTCTCGCATCGGAAGAGAACCAACCAGGACACTTGAAGTCTCCTCTATAAATCTTCTTATACATGTTGACAAGATTATCATCTTGAAACGGTAAGTACCCAGCGAGAAGCACGAAGAGGATCACACCGCAAGACCACAGATCCGCCTTAGCTCCGTCGTACCCTCTCTTCAATATAACCTCCGGCGCAACGTACGCAGGAGTACCACACGTGGTGTGGAGAAGCCCGTCTTGCCTCAAATGCTCGGCGAAAGCAGAGAGACCAAAGTCAGTTATTTTCAGGTTGCCTTGCTCGTCAAGCAAGAGATTCTCCGGCTTGAGATCGCGGTGGTAAACTCCGCGGCTGTGGCAGAAATCAACCGCGGAGATCAGCTGTTGGAAGTACACGCGCGCCGCGTCCTCGCGCAGCCTTCCTTTGGCGACTTTAGCGAAGAGCTCGCCGCCTCGTACTAGCTCCATGGCGAAGTAGATCTTGGTTTTGCTGGCCATGACCTCGTGGAGCTCCACGATGTTGGGGTGCTTCACCATCTTCATCACCGAGATCTCACGCTTGATCTGCTCCTCCATGCCTCCCTTTATGACTTTCTCTTTGGCCACGACTTTTAGAGCGACGCTTTTGCCGGTTGTTACGTTGCGTGCGTGGTACACTTTCGCGAATGTTCCGTGACCTAGAAGTCGACCTAGCTCGTAACGGCCGTGAAGCAGCCCTGTAGAGGTATTTGCCCCACCGTCAGATCCATTCTCCTCCGTTTTCATCACTGGTTTAGCTCCGACCATAGTTTTGTACAACGGTTAGAAAACTCGTCCGACGTGTTTCCGGTGGCAGTTTCTGCCGCCGACAGATCGGTTAAACCGATCACAGAGCTTAGTCTTCACCAGCGTTAGTCCGACCATCTTTCTGCATTCCCTTCAAAGAGGTTTTTCGCTTCTTTTTTCTCAAAATTAGAAGTAGAGAGAGAGAAAGAGGAGAGAGAGGAACAAAACTTGATTAGAGATAAAAACCTTTTTTTCTTCTTCTTTTTCACCGGAAAAGAATAGAAAGAGAGTAGTGTTATATAGAACTTAACGGGTTTGAATTTACGTAAGTACCCTTATTATTAGTGGTTATTACATTGTTTATCTACTCCCACTGACCGACTTATGTCGGGGAGACTTCATTGTGGCGGCTTCGGTGTACATGGAGAGCGACAGTGACACGTGTCCTTATAGCACCGGTTGTGATCAGGATTTTTGACTATTCTATACCTTGTATTGTTTTGTATGGTAGTAGACATTTCTTGGAAAGTTTATTATGGTTGACGGCCTACTTAGTACTTACCATTTGCCTGTATACAATGCATACTTGCATATGATAATTGAGGGAAATATCATAATTTTTATTAATTTGATTTAAGTTTATGTATCTGCAAATATGTATAATTTATTAAAAATAATATTGGTACTTTGGTAGCGTAATGGCGGACTACGGAGTTGAGTTTTTTTATATAGATTAATTCCTACAGTTTTTTCTTTTATTTGTTGTGGTCCATTATGCAGTTAATTATAGGGTTTTATGAATAGAAGTGTCTTGAAACCCAACAAAGTTTGATAAAAACAGTAATAAAAATAGTTTACTCCCATGTTTTCAAATAAGATTTGAAACAGTCTCATCTCATCTGGTTAAACGATAATAACTTATTAGTTTCTACTAAAATTTGAACTAGAAACCGACGGATTTGTGCATTATCTCAAACTTTTTAAGCGCCAAGTTACCATCGGTTAATTACCTTTTTAAAAAATAAAATTTTCTACTTGTTTTGGGGTCGTTATTTTTTTTTTAAGCAAGGTATCACGTTTAAATACATGAACACTAAAAACAAAACTAACAGAAATCTATGGTGCAATTTGTAAGCATGAGATGTATCATGAAATATTGGACAATGGATAGAAGATCCTGAAATTTCTGGCTCAGAAATTAAATCTCTAATGAAAATTTGTTACCTCATTGTTATCATCAGAAATGCATTAATAAGCAGCTTGCTAGTCCATATTCACATTCACGAGACTCCTTCATTGCATTCTATGTTGCGTCCCGTTAATAATTCATCCGAGAATGTTCTATGTCTCTGATATAATTTTATACTTCCTCCGTTCCTAAAAGATTCATATTTTAGAGAAAATTTTTGTTTCAAAAAAATATATATTTTATATTTTCAATGTAATTTTTTTAACTAATAATGAGAATTTTAAGAATATTAATTGCATTTTTTAAAATCTTATTGGTTTAAAAATATAGGAAATATTAAAGTACAAAAAATTATGTATTTATAACTAAATTTTAATATGTTTTATTAAAAAGTGTGAAAATTAAAACATAGATCTTTTAAGGAACGGGAGAGTATTCCTTATAAGAAGTTGATGTCTTTGAATCGACAATAGCTCGCGCATTCAATAGTCGCCAATATGGCTTGTTTGTAAAATAATACTATATCTTATGTCATTTTAAAATGAATGTCAAAGGGTATCTATGATGTCATGGAGACAAGTTTTAATATTGTTGTATGATGTAGAAGGACATGCAAATAAACAAATGGAGGCTATGGAGCCGTATAAATCAAATTAGAGTTAATTAAGAAAACAATCGGAAATAACATAATAACAAATTCCTTTCAGAATATGAGGAATTAATTAGTTTAACTTTAAAATTTTATTGCTTGCTATCCCTAAACCAATCTGAGTTTGAATTAACATGCAAACAATAAGCATCGAGTTTGTTTGTAAAAAGAAATTTAAAACATTTTTGAATAAGCCAATGTAGCCATGAAAATCAGAATCTCTTAAATCATCATTTATATAGATTAATCATAACGTTGCTTGATTGTTTTAGACAACTAACACCTTCGATGTTAAGTCCTTATTGTCTCTTGACATGATTGAACCTAAACGATCCTCTAATATGATGAAATGGTTGCATGTTCTCGTGCTAGTTTAACAGGAAGGAAAGAGAAGCAAAAACAATCAGAAAGAAACAAAAGATGGGAAGGCGTTTGCTGGTTCAGGTTCTATTACAAGATGACGTATATTTATGGGACCTATATAGGATATTCTCTCACACTTTGGTAGGCGATGTCTTCTTTTATTGTCTCCCGTGGTGGCCAACCTTCGTCGCCATTAACTTGTATCAACTAATGATATTCGACGTATACATTATTTACAAATAATTATCGTTAGGACACATTTGAGTGAAAATTACACAAACCATGCCGACCCCCAAAAGGGCTAGACAATTATTTTTTGACTAAAAGCTACACAAAATATTGAAGTGATTTTTTTGTTTCTTTGTATGCAAGCGAAAAAATACTATATAAATCTCGTAATCTCGTTTTTTGCATCTTGACACGACGGTTCTCATCACTAAATAATTGACCATTTGTTTCGGCTCATCCTATCATTTTTGGTCTCAACCTGAATCTGCTTCACAGTCCTGGAGTTGGAGATGTATTTTAAGATCACGTCCTGATGCTGCAAACTTCCTGGTGGCAGAGGTTAATAATGGTCTCCAAGCTAGTTTCTGGTTTGACTCATGGTCTCCTCTTGGCCCATTAATTAGAAGTCTTGGCTCAGATGGACCGAGGAGGCTGCGGTTAAATATTTCTGCTTCCGTGTCTAACGCCTGTAATGATCGAGGCTGGTTGTTACCTCACCCCAGATCGGACCAAGAGGTCCAGCTTCATGCCTTCATCTCGGAAATGCCTATACCATCAGGTATATCAGAGGAAGATTGTTACAAATGGCGTACTACATCTCATGTGGGTTCTTTCTCTACTGCCAAAACTTGGGACGTATTAAGGCCGCGTGCAGAGGTTCAGAGCTGGGCAAAATCTATATGGTTCAAAGGAGCAACCCCAAAACATGCTTTCAGCATGTGGATAACTCACTTAAATCGCCTCCCAACCAGGGTTCGTCTTGCTTCTTGGGGAATGTCAATCAATACAAATTGCTGCCTCTGCTCTAACTCACTAGAAACTAGGGATCACTTGCTCATCTCTTGTCAGTTTGCATCAGCAATATGGCTTGAGGTCTCTAGGAGGTTTCGCAGGAATCATCCGATGTTCTCAAACTGGACAGAGCTCATGTCTTGGGCTACTATCTCTGACTTTGCGCCTGCAACCTTAAAAATGCTGGTGGTGGAAGCGGTGATCTACTCTATATGGAAGCAGAGAAACAACATGGTTTTTAACAACCGTCTTGTGCCTCCTATGGTGGTCTTTAAAGATATCAACAGACAAGTTATTAACTCAATCCATGCTAGAAGGAAGAGGAAGACCTTCCGCAATCTTATGTCGAAGTGGCTTATCTGATTCTTTAGTCTTTTGACTAGTAGTCTCTTTGGATTAATCGTAGCCTTGTGCTATGAACAATCCTTGTTTATAGTTTCCCTGTTTTTTCTTCTTTTTTGCCGGGGTCTCTATTAGTTAGGTAGAAGCTTGGGGTCTCTATTAGTTAGGTAGAAGCTTGTACAGTGCTACCTTTTTCATTTTCATTAATGATATTAACATATTTAGCAAAAGAAAATTAAAACAACCCGTCTCTCAGATAAACATTCATCACTGAAATTATCGGCTGGTACACGTGAGACACACGTGTAACGGTTAATCAGTGAGACGGTGACTGTGGACATTTTACGGTACGTTTGGTTCTCTGAAAAGTAAATGGTATTATTATCAAGGGGAAAAAGTTTTTGTCCTGATACGTTTGCCCAAGCTAACCAAGAAAATATAAACTTATCACAAACTTCGTTGATACTCTTGCATTATAAGTTTGGAATGTAATGTATTATTGCAATAAATCTTTTCTGTTCTTTTGTCATTAGAAATCAAATCCTTTGTTTGTGGAGAGCCAGCAAAAAGTTAACACGTGTGACATAATTGGACGTCAAAGCCAAACACCAATATAATGTACTCCGCATGTTAGTATTACTTGCAACTATGTAATAACATGGGCCTTGCGCGAAAAGAGATTATAAATTTCAATATTTTTTAAGATAAGAAAATATCATGTATGTTAATCTGGATATCAGTTTAGTTTAGGTTATTATTTTTTTGGTTTTTAATATATTAAAATGTAATTACTATTCTAAATTAATATTTATTATGTTTACTCGGTTACAATGCCAGAGATTTTTAGATTTTTCAATGATAACCAAAAACTATTATTATTTGTTTGTTTTTATGTTATATGAATTTTAAACAGTCATTATGTCAAACCAATGATTTCATATTATAATTTAGAAATGCATGAAAAATCAAATCACAATTTAGATAATAATTGATGAAAAGAAAAATAAAATTATTAAGTCAAATCATTTCATTACAATTAGGTCGATGGTGAATGAAAAATTAAAAAAAATATTTCATCTTACAAGAGAATTAAAATCCTCACTTGTAGTGAATATTTAGTTATATAGGTGCTCACGTCAATGTACACACGTATGTAGGACTCGGCAAAGCCTGCATATGTACAACATCGTTCATGGTGGGCTATAATGGGACGGTGAGTGGTTACTTCAAAGGAAAGAGAGGTCTTCGGCAAGGAGACCCCCTGTCTCCTTACCTCTTCGTTATAGCTATGAACTACTTGTCATTGATGTTGGATAAAGAAGCAAGGTCAGGTTATTTCACTTACCACCATCAATGTCACAAGACGAAGCTAACTCATCTCTCGTTCGCTGACGACCTCCTGATATTCATTGATGGTTCCTTAGCATCGGTTCAACGAGTTCTTCAGATTTTGCATGAGTTTGAAAAGAGATCAGGACTGGCGGTCAGTATGCAGAAGACTAGTTTCTTTGCTTCGGGGCTCACAGATCAAGAAATTGCGGTAATACAAGCTTCAACTGGCATGCAATGTGGAAGCTTACCTATGCGATATCTCGGGGTCCCATTGTGTACAAAGAAGCTCAACTTGCTGAACTGTGAACCTCTAATCCAACAGGTCAAGAAGCGTTTCTCATCTTGGTCGGCTAAGGCTCTGTCATTCGCGGGACGGCTACTTTTGATAAAGACAGTGATCTCGGGAATCACAACCTTCTGGTGCTCTAGCTTTATCCTGCCAAAGGCATGTATAAACAGAATAAACTCTCTCTGCAGTCTTTTTTTGTGGAATGGAACTACGGAGGGGCACAATGCAGCGAGAGTAAGCTGGGAGACGGTTACACTTACTAAGGATCAAGGAGGACTGGGGGTGAAAGATCTTCATAGCTGGAACCTTGCTTGCATATTGAAGCTTATTTGGATGCTCTTCTTTCGCCCGACATCAGTTTGGGTCTGTTGGTTCAAGGAAGTGATATTAAAAGGTGACTTATCTAACTACTGGAGTATTAACACAAGTACCAAAAATTCTTGGTTAGTTAATAAGATGATAAAGGCCCGAGGACATGTTTACCCGCTTCTTAAGCGTCGGATTGGAAATGGGGAGAAGACGCGCTTCTGGGTGGACAATTGGTCGCCTTTTGGAAGTCTCTCTTTATATCTGAATGCTAGTTCCTCGCGCCTAGGCATTCCAAAGACGGCAACTGTGGCATCACTCTTCTCTGGAGGACATTGGCATCTACCTGCACCAAGAACGGAGAACCAATTAGCACTACAAATTCATTTGACTACGATGGAGTTATCGGAGGAGGAAGATACTTACGAGTGGGTGATCGATGGAAGACTGGAACATAGATACAATACGGGTGAGATATATACGTATCTTAAAGGTCCCCTGTTGACTGTTCCTTGGGCTAAGATTGTTTGGATCTCCTACGGTATCCCGCGTCAAAGCTTCCTCACTTGGTTGGTCTTACTAAATCGGTGTCCTACAAGAGACAGGTTGAATGGATGGGGATTAAATGTTGATCCTATATGTCTACTATGTAATGTTGATCAGGAGAGTCGCAATCACCTCTTTTTTGAGTGTGGTTACAGCGCCAGCGTCTGGAGCCAGATAGCATTCAGGTGTGACTTACAAGTTACCAGTTCTTGGGGGGATACCGTTGCTCTGCTTCAGGACTTGCGAACCAGCCGCGATGCTCGTCGGCTCGCGCTACTAGCAACTCAAGCAGTCATCTACTGGCTCTGGTCTGAACGAAATGGAAGACTTCACCGTCAGGCTTTCAAACCGTCACAAACTATCATCTCCCTCGTTGACAAGCAAATTAGGAATCGACTACAGAGCTTCCGGCAATCAAACCCGAGAGCGTCCTCAGCGATGTCACAACTATGGTTTCTTCGATCGTGATCTTGATCGTCTGAAGCGGAGTAACCAAAGGGCTTCACCATCTCCTTCTTTCTACAACTTTCACGGGGGCACTATACCATCATCATCTCATAGGCTTCGTCACACCAACTGGGCTTCTAGTTCTTAACATATGTGTTTCTATTAAGGGATTAATACTGGGCCGAACCCATTCTACTCTTAAGCTTAGGCTTGTAACATTTTATTTCTTTTTGCATTTAATTAAGAAAGCCAGTTTACAAAAAAAAAAGGACTCGGCAAAATTTCCATAAATTTTGATTTGATTTGTTACCCATTTCAATTCGAACAAAAATCTGTATATCCATAACTATATGAAGAAAAGCAAATACTAATATGCAATATCCGTAAAAAACGAAGCAAATCACAAATACTAATATTAAAAAAATGGATATTCGATTCGATTCAATCATATTCGTAATATCCTTATATATATATGAAATGAATTATATATATAAGTTATATAAATAATATATTCTATATAAGTTTTACAATATTTTTATTTACTAAATTTATTAAATTAGGTATTAGTATTCAAAAAAGTAAACAAGATTTTTTTTTGTAATTTGTTTTTATTATTTTAGATTTTTATTTATTTTTAATTTCTTTGTTTAGTTTTACGGATCAAAACCAGTTAAAATCTAATTTTTCCGGGACACCGTATATCCGGATGGCTACGAATTGAATCGTTGATAATTGATTACTCGGATGAAACAGATTAGATTACGAATACCTCCAAAACCTTCGGATATCCGATTCGTGCCCATTTTTACATGTATGTGTATGTAAAAAAGTATATAAAGATAGTTGATAAATATATAACGATACCATAATTAACATTAAAAGATATTTTTATTCAAAATAACACATGAAATATAATATTCTATTAAAACAAATTAAGTAAAAATAAAATAAGCCTATACAATAGTGATTTTTTTGTAAATTGTCTTTCTATGTAGAAATTTTGTATAACACGTAAAATTGTGCATGTGAGTTTTATATTGAAAAACCGTAAAATAATATATAAGTGTGAACGCATTTATGTATAGTTTGGCTGAGAAGATTTCTGTACGTGACACGTCAGCATACTCATTTTCAAATTGCTGTGAGACTACCACGTGTCAAACATAATGTAAACATATTAAATGACAATGCTTCTCTTTAATATATAAGTGATATGAAATTAATGTGCAATAATTTAATACAAAAATGTTATATTTATTTCATTCAATACCATTATCAACACCAACCTGTTATCATCTTGTCTGTGCTATGATTCCATATTTTTCTCTTACGAAGGACAAAGACGTTTCGACTGGCATTAGACAGCGACAAACCGTAGAAGTCCAATAATATTCTATCTCTTTGATTCATATATTAAATATCAAATTATTCGGAAAACCTATTTACAATACTAATACGTACAAATTCAATATTATTGGGTTTCGTAACTTTCGTTTACTTCGTACTTATCAGTTACTTCCAGAATTTTGGAAAGAAAATAAATACCGAATCATATGCACGAAGGAGTTTTGTATTTTTGGTTACTATATATGTGTGTATATAATTTTCATGGTCCAAATGTACCATCGGTAACCAGCGGACAAGAAAGATTCACATGGAAATCAATAATGGTGTGTGTTGGGTTTTTTTTTTTTTTTTTTTAATCATTAACTTATACAGACTCATACAGACTCTGTAAACCAAATCGTAATATATTGATCCAAGTGAACAACAAAAGACGATTGTTTCATGGCACTCCGTGCTAGGTTGTCCGCTTTTCAGTTTTGCGTTCGTGATAATTGGAGGAAACTTTCTTTCAGGACTTTAATATCTTCCAAATAACTTGCAAATGCTGGTCATTCTTCTGTTTCTGAAACTATCTTCACCAGAATAGCTACATTTTGTATAGATCGTTGATTGTGAATTTGTGATATAAGACATCAAACAAACGAGAACTATTTTTAACGAACCCATCTAACAATAGTGTGAGCCGGTTAAAATTTAGTTCATGCTAGGGCTGGACGTTCGGATACCCATTCGGGTTCGGTTCGGATCTAATCGGGTTTCGGGTTTTTGGATTTAAAGATTTCAGCCCCATTCGGATATTTTTAAATTTTGGTCCGGGTTCGGTTCGGATCTTTGCGGGTTCGGTTCAGGTTTGGATGACCCATTTAAATTATTTTTAAAATTTTAATATTCATTATATGCTTAAAATTTCTCAAAATAATATATTAAATATAATTTTGTATAATATATGTCAAAATACCTAAAAGTAACATATAAATTGGTTGGATTTAAATATTTGGATAGAAAATCAATAGATATTTCAAGCATTTTGGTGTTTTGAATATGTTTTAGCCATTTTAAACATTTACTTTTGACTATTTATGTATATTTTCAAGTATTTTAGACAATTTTAAAGTATCTTATATATTTTGGATGTTTTTAATATATATTAAATCTAAAAATAAGTATTATATTTAAGTATATAAATCTATTTCGGTTACACTCGGGTACCCGAGATACTTCGGTTCGGGTCGGGTTTGGTTTCGGTTCTTTAGATACCAAAATTTTGAACCCGTTCGGATATTTAATCAATTTCGATTCGGATTTGGTACTACTTTTTCGGATCGGGTTCGGTCCGGTTCTTCAGATCCGGGTTTTTTACCCATCCCTAGTTCATGCGATCAAATATATAGGAACACAATATCATATACTGATAGTGTTTTGATCAAATCATACGGTGCGATACTTTTTTCCTTTCTTTTTACCACCGGCCGGGATCCATTAAATGTTACGTATACTAGGGCTTTTCACTGTGCTACGCCCGGTTTGGACATTTTAGATCTGTTAATATATTGTATTTTATTACTACCTATATAATTTATTTTGTTTAAGTTTGTATTTTTATAAGTCTTAATGAGCTATATATTTTCATTAGTTTTGCTTTGTTTTTCTAGTAGATTTGAGCTATGAATTTCTATAAAATTATACTTTAGTATTATCAAATAGAATTTCTATTCCTTAAACCAGATAACAGATGTCATGACTAACACACTAAACAGAAGAATTAATTTGATTCTACTTTTTTTTTTCTTTTCAGTGTTATTCTCCTTTGACATATACATAATTTTATATTTTTTGTATTTTTTCAATTCTCATTTAATATTTTGAATAGTGTTTATGAAATTGTTGAAGTAAATTTTTTTTAATGGTGTTATGGTGAATACTGATTTCCGGCACTGCTTTTATTATTAGTTTTCAAATAGGGATCATATGGTTAATTAATTATTTTTAATTTTTATGTATATTTGAATTAATGTCGTTACGAATATGATTTTTTTTTCATTTTTGATGTTTATAATTTTGTAAAAGTATCTATTTTTCATCATTATAACCTACATTTTTGTTGTTTATTTTCCTATTGTATATATAAAAAGTATACGTCTACCTTTATTTTTGCGTTTCAGTTTTAAAGGTTGATTCTTTGTATGGTGTATATTTGGCCATTTATATTTCTTAAGTCGGTCTTTACTATATGTTTAATCATATTCAGGTTTTTAGTTATTGTAATTTTTAGTTTATGTGTTTCTCTAGTGTTTTCTATATGTTTAGTTATATACTCAGTGTTAAGTCATTGTTGTTTGCAGTTTTGTTTTTGTTTTTGTGACTTGCGCTCTTTTATAATTGTGATATAAGTTTTGTTAGGGTTTTCTTCTTTTATATATTTATAAAAATTATTATTTTTACATTCTTTAAAGTACCAAAGCTGTAGTTTAAACAATAAGTAATATGATAACAGTTGTGATTTCTTAAATTGATTAACTCTGCTTTTTCTTTGTTGTTGTGTCTCATGTTACATTTTTATAATTTTCTCGCAATTCTTTTCACACTTGTTTTTAGTTACACATTTGTACACTATTTTAATATATGATAAAGAATATTGTAATAGCGTTTGAAATCTTTTTATCCAAAACACTTATGTATACATCAAATATAAAATATTTAATCTTTCTAAACCCATAAATAACTGTTTTTAAGTTAATAATTTTTAATCATCCATATCACATAAAAATTGAGAATAAATATATAATAGTAGTTGAGTAAAATATTTTTAGATAACATGTTACTGTTTATTTTTATCACCATTTTCAAATATTATTTGTTTCATCCACTTCTTTGGGGTAATTTTTTTTGTCAACTCTTTGTCGTAAATTAAATTAATGATTTCATTTAGTTTTCTTTACTCGGTTCTATATAACGGAAAGCATAGAGAGAGATATATATGTGCACAAGTGCATTACACTCTTTCCAAACCAATATGTAAATGATCACTTAGAAAACTGCTTCTCAGTAGAAAAATAGAAGATGAATATATTATTTGAGATAGATTGAATTCGTAAGATCCCCCACGCAACATTATGTAAAAATATATATTTCAAACGGTTTGATACTGATGAAATCATTATATAATAATTGGATATATTAAAATTACAGTGTCATATATTAAAAAGTTTGGTCACTATAAAGAACTTAAAGTGAAAATTATCACCAAAAAACTTGATATACCATATAAAATAAACCAAGACTCTCCAAATTAAGCAAAGCTTCTTGGTTACTTACACTTCCGTTTATTAAGAGATCTTGTTTGCACAAAATTAACTAATTTAAAAGGGAAGAAGCGTCAATGTTTGGATATGAAAGGATGGTGCTCTTTTGATTGAGGATCTACCTTAGGCGTGAGATTGTTACCATGAAGTAGATCGTGGATCTTTGAGTACATCACACATGTGACGGGTATCCTCCACCACCACTACTTTGTGATGCGAGCTTGAATTTTCCGTCAGTTTAATCTTCTCAAACATATACTGCTTCTCTGCCTCAGCCTTGGCCAATCTCTGTTCAAGGTTACTTGCGCATTCCTCCCCAAACTTTTCTGTTTTAATAGTTTCTTTACAACCTCTCAGACTCCCGTTATGCTTTGTTAGCTTTAAGCTGTAACATGGCTGCCTCTGCTAGCTTCAGCCTCGCGATTCCCTCTAGCTTGTCTATATTAAGTTTTTTCTTATGCCTCTCTGTTTTCAGCTCTGGTACTTCTTTGGCTTTGTCTTCAAGCTCTCTATTGTGAAGTCTCGAGAGCCAGGTGTAAGTTCCTGAACATCCTTGTATTCTCCTCAGACTCTTTCCATTTTACTCACCCTCACATGCAACTATTCGCAGCGTCTAACTCGATCTCTTCAGAAACATGGTAATGAAAAAGGTTAGACTAAACAGACAGAGTAATATTCACATCCGATTCTCTCAAAACTGATAACCACGTAGACTGTGCCTTCTTCTCCCCCCAAGATCGTGACACTGGCGGTCGAGAAACACTTCATCCAGAGCCAACCATTTCCTAGATTCGAGTGTTTACCCGTATGCGCCATCAATCTATACGTCCGTGCGAATATACTTGACTGAACGGTTGCAGCTTGCAGGCATCCTGAGGTGCTATCAGACGCACACCTTCTCCATTTTCAAAGCTCATTGCAGCGTCTAAGTCGATCAATTTAGAAACCTGGTAACAGAAAGGGTTAATTTGCCAGCTGTTGATCACTAAACAGACAATAGCATTATTCGCTCATAAATAAACAAAAGAACCATACACTTTCAATCAGTATTTTACCTTGGAAAACATTACTATTAATTTGCCAGCTGTTGTTTCTGCCAACCCACCGCAAATCTTCTCAAGGAACTCCTCACAATTACATAACAGATTCGTACCTCTTAGAAATACATTTCCATGGAAAATCCTTCTAACAAAGTCGAGAACCTTAATCCAGATTCTCGATCACAGTTTGGTGCATATTGCTGAAAAACGTTTTAACCAAACTCTACAGCTCAGAAGTGCCATTGCCTGACCGACACTTAGCAACATTTCTTTGCTTTTGTACGTCTGTTCATTGAAAAATAAAAAGCTCAGATTAGTAATAGACCTTGTATAATCAACTCAGAAGTGTTCATTCGATATGGCTTATACGTCTGACATAAGCTCAAGAAGGACTCCACGGTTTGACCCACAAAAAAGGACTCCAGAGTTATATACATCACTCCTCCCTGGTAGTTGTGATATATAGTAGGGCAATTGTCAATAATAGCACCTTTTGAAGTTTATGTCACAAAAATATCACTAGAAGGAGAAAATCACAAAAATGACATTCATTAAAGGGTGAAATATCCCTAATACCATTGGTTTAAAATTAAATAAACAAACAAAAATAAATATAAATAAATAAAATAAAAATAAAAAAAATAAAAAAAAATAAATTTTTTTTTTTTTTTATAGTTTCAGATTATATTTTTCAGATTCAAAATTTTTATAATTCTTTTTTGAATTTTTTTTTTCGAAATTTTTTTTTTATTTTTTTTTAATTTTCTTTTTATAATTTAAAAATACTTTTTGAAACTGTTTTTAAAATTTTTATTTTTATTTTAGTATTTATTTTTTATAAAATTTTAAACCCTAATTCCAAAACCCCACCCCCTTAACTCTAAACCCTAAGGTTTGGATTAATTAACCCAAAGGGTATAAGTGTATATTTACCTCTTTAATGAAACCTATTTTTGTGACTTTGAGCCTTAAGTGCTACTTTGGGAACAAAAACTTAGTTTGGTGCTATCTTAGTCTTTTTCTCTATATAGTACTACCTTTTACCATCAGAATAATAACAGCATTTTAAAGTCAAATTAAAGATATATGAAGTATTTCTTGGTGTTAGATATGCGTCTAGCTTACTTGGGCTCCAGATATCCAACTGTGCCATGGACCATATGCCGGAGACATGCACGGCCCTGTCAACTGCCAATTTAGACAAACTGAAATCTGAAACCTTTGCCCGCATGTGTTTATCAAGTAAGATCATCTTACTTGTCTTCAGGTCCATCTGTATGATCTCTTGAACACCATGTGCGAAGATGCTTGATCCGTACATAAAGACAATCAAAACCATTCAAAATCAGGTACCGCAAAATGCTTGGAACAGAGATTAAGGACTCTTACCGTTTTAATTAGTGCACGGGAGACTTTCCGGTGGTGACGGGAGACTTTTTGGTAGATTACTATCCATTGGGTTTCATCGCCATAGCTTCAATTTCTTCAGTGGAGGTTTTCGTTTTTGACTGGATTAAATCTAGGTGAAGGGTTTATAAAGATTAAAATGCAAATGATACAAAACGAATTCATAAAGGAGCTTAAAGAACACAATTTATTGATAATATTAGTAACTATAACGTAGATTTCATGAAGATGTAACTGAGAAGACGAAGTGACAGGCAGAGTCGGTTGATCGAAGCTTCTTTTTATCTTTATTTTCGACAATAACTACATGACATGGCAGAAAGGATTTTCCTAATTGGTTGATTGGTTGATTTTTTAATCTGAAGTGGACACTCTCCCTGCTCTATTTTTAGAACTTTTAGTATTGTTAGACAGTGTGTGAAAGAAGAAGATTGAATGAAAATAAAACTTTAGTTCTAGTTAGAACTGCTTTTTAAACCCCAAAATAACCAATGCTATGACTAAGACATTCTACGTTGAAATTTGGCTGGAGGTCTGAGTAGTTCTTTTCTTATATTGAACACTCTAGACATAATGTTTATTTATGGCTGAATCAGCAGGAACCTAATCTATCAAATTAGGGGTAAAACGTGATTTTCAGCTAATTTCCTATCAGTTTTGATGACATTTTATGTGGATTTTTGTGTGTGCATTACTGTCATATGGATCACTCAGCTCACATGTACCGCAACTCTCAATAAGCTACTGGACTAGATCTGTTCTTCGTTTCAGGTGGGTTCAGCCCATAATGCTTAAGACCCCATTCTTCAATTTTCTTTTGGAGAAGAGAAAGAAGAAGAAAACCTCAGCGACATATTTTTATGATGGAATACAAGATATTTATACACCCAACTAGAATAGTTTGAATAAAATAATATGATATGGACGTACCACTTGTAACGCATGTATAAGAGACGTCATGACTTTGTTTATATATAGGTTGGTTCATGACACAGCTTGGCAAACAGTTCCACCAGAGGAGTTTGAGCCATCGCCCATTCTGCGAATGGCAAACAAGTTTCGATATGGCCCAATTAGGCATTGGTTGTCCATAGCTCAATGGTATAGACACATTTAAGTTTCTTAACTCTGTATGCACTTATCAAGGTTTCTTCTCTGTATATTGATTACTTAATGATAGGAAGTGTTTCTGATAGGGTGAACTGTCACTTCAATCTGAGAAAATTCAGACCGAGGGAAGTGAACAGGGTCAAGATAAGTATGGCTTGTGTCTTCACCTTCATGGCCGTTGGTGGCCTCTGATCATATACAAAGTTGGTAATGGGTAAAGTTCTGGCTGATGCGTTGGTTGGGGTATCACTTTTAGGTAAATGCAACTCTCCATTCCCTCTTTTAGCATCATAAGACACAATGGTTACGCATTTTATTGTGTTTCTATAGATGAGCACGTTCACAAGGGTTCATCATACGGCTACAACACGGTTTCTTGAGTATCAAAGAAGGTAAGTTACCATTTCATCAGGCCACAAACATGACGAACCCCATGACCTAGATATCTGCTTCAAATTCTTCATCAAGTTGAACTAAAGGTTTATTTGACTTGTGCTCTTGAGAACTCTGTAAGAACAGATGAGCTTTTTGAATTGAAAAACCTAATCGTTCAACATAAACTCATTGAACCAAAGGTCCCACATTGTTATACAAATCAGAACAAATCGCAAATGGTAAAGGGAGAGATCAAGAGTGGTAAAAGAAGAAGAGAATCAGTTCAAGGGAAGGACTTTTGAGCAGTTTGTTCTGACTTGACCTAAAGGACCAGTCAGGACATGGTAGCTGGAGAGTTTCACCATGGACTTGATGAAATCTCGCTGGAACAAGAGAGGATCAGAAGCGTAAGCTCTCACCCATGTCTCGGTCTCTTCACTGGCCATCAGTTGCTGATCTGAGAACATGACCCCTTTATTCTGCAACAGTCTCCTGTAGTAGCGTGATCAGAAGTTAAGGTAACCTCCTTCATTGTTGAAGCTCAAGTCGATGGTTCCATCAATCTGGTTCTCCGAGCTCAGACCGTAGTTGGTGTGATAATCTGATGCAGGTAAGGACGGTGCAGAAGCAGTGTCAGGGCACGGAGATGGAGATGATGCCGAGGCAGAGAAGGGGCATTTGCTCTTCAGTTCTTGGAGGAACCCTGTATTGAGCTCAGGGTCAGGCTTCCCGGTTCCTGAAAAGTTGTACAGCCGGTCCTGAAAGAATGTGCAGTGCGTAATGCCTATGCTGTGGGCTCCTGCAATATGAACAATCAGAAGAAAAGAATCATGACAACTTAAAACCGATTTTAACAAGTGAGCAATGAACAGTTACGACCAGATTTTAGCAAAACAGAAGAGAGACTATCAAGAAGTGAGGAATACCCAATAAGCTGACAGTTTCTTGTGGGCTGAATCCTCTAGAAGCAAACCTTGCAAGTATTTCAGAGAGGGTAGCATGTGGTGAAGGAAGCTCACGTTGTGCAATGTCCTTGAACGTCACTAGACTGTCTTTCCTCCCAATTCGTAAACTATACTTTGGACCACCAGCCTGAAAGCGGACAAACACAAATGGTTAAAAGGAGCTATAGAAAGATTAAATGGACAAAGCAGATACAAAGGACAAACAGATGCGTGATACCAGTGAGACTGCTTCTTTAGTGGCCAAGGCAAGAGTGTCAGCGCAGGAAACAACTCCCGGACAGGTATTCTCTAGCTCGGACTTGATAAACGCAATGACATCAAGTCCTTTCAGTGACAGGTTAGGAGGGGCTTCCTTCTCCGACGAAGTCTGAGATTGTATCCAAGTTCAAGCATATCCTCAAACAACAGTCCATAAACAAGAAACCATTAGCGGTTTTACAGAATCTTACCTCGATGAAGCAATCGTGAAAGAGGAGGCGGATTAGAGATGGAGCTATGCTAGGTCTCGCCTTGTAGATCTCTTTAAGAGCTTTTCGGATGATTCTTTCGGCGGAAGGGCAAGAGTCTCGGTAATAGTCTTGTTGCAATGGCGAGTACGATACGTCTTCTTCTTCTTCGATAGAGACGTACAGCGAAGTTTTTGAAACAAAATCGCGCTCAGCAGAATCTTTGGTGGTTTTGTGGAGCTCGACGATGTAGTGCGCGGTGTAGATACTGAGAACGAAGAAGGCAAGTGAAGCGCTAATGAAGAAATTCATCTCCGAGATTCGTCTCTGAGGTTCGTCTCTGCGTTCGTCTTTGCGGTTAGTCTCTGCGATTCGTCACTGGGAATGCCATGAGACGAAAATTGTTGAAGATGACTAATGAAAAAGAAGCGGGATATAGTCCAGTCAAAATGACGATAATGCCCTCGTGAATGTACAGGTGTTACACAACTGTAATCCAGTAAAAGTATTAACTATTTTTTTACGTCAGGAATAATGCCATTTTTTACCCCATGAATATGTCATCATTTTTTTTTTTTTTTTTTATCATCTGAATTTATTAAATGGGACAAAGCCCAAGAGACTAAGCCCAACAACTTTACAAAAAGCCCAAACAGCAAACGGGCCAACGGAACAAAGAGAAAAACCCAAACAGATGGGCCAACCAAAGAAAACAAATATGGGCCGACAGCCCATAGAGTAAACCGTCGAGGAGAGAGGGACACGCCACCCACCGCGTGTGCGTTCGCCCGGCGATGCATGCACACGTGTCAAGATGAAGGTCCGCTGTCGTCCACCGGAAGCAAGGAGGCGGCGCATCAGAACTCCGCCGCTAGCGGAGATCATCGATGAAACGGATGCTACAAGAGCCAGCTTCAAAGAAACCCAATCGCCAACCGGATCTACCCTTCAGAAAAAAACAATCATCTACAATCGATCTATCCATCACCGGCTTTCCAACTAAGGGAAAGAACAATCCGACTAGGAAAGAAAGAGAGACGATTTGATGGTGATAGCCAGAAGAAGAGTAGATCGACGTAAACGGGAAAAAACCCGGAGTAAGCCGCCGTCACATAAAGGTATATGCGACGCGGAGACAAAAGCCGGCCGATCTTCGCCGGAGGAAAAGGCGAGAACGCCGGAGACAGAGTCCGGTCGGATGAAACCGAAACCGGAACCAAAAAGTGGATCTCTCTCACTCTCAAAAATCTTTGCCTCTCTGAAAGATAGAAATTTGATAAGAGAGGAAAGATTGACGAGAGAGAACTCTCTCTCTAGGAGAGGAGAGAGAGAAAATTTGGGTAGTGAATATGTCATCATTTTACGCATGAATAAAAAATATGTATTAAATTTACAATTTCCTAAAGATTAGTTGTGCTTTAAATTTTTTAATAAAAAAATGATTTTTATTTTGTTTGGAAAAAATTTACGTCTCTTCCGTTCCCCGAATTAAAATGTATAGATGTTACACAAATCATCTAACCTATTTTAATAATGTAAACAAACATTTAGTTGATGTGTTCTTTTTTTTTAACACTTTCTAACTAAAACGTGATGGTTTGGGCAACAAGAGAAAGAAGAAAGATACGAGAAAAACAGAGTGTGGAAGATACCAACAGGACCCCACACTCAAATAAAAAACGAACAACATAAATCAAACAACAGCACTCCGCTCCCATAGAACTCGCAGTTGCGAAGGAAGTATCACAAGCCTGTCATGAATCCGCACCGCCGCAACCCCAACTAATGCGCACTGAATATCCCACTCTCATCCTCACGTACAATGGGCAGTAGCCACCCAGGGCAGTCCGTAGCTATGTAGGACGCGTAGCATTGATCTCTAGTGACACTGAGAGCAATTGCATCGGCACATCTGTTCGCCCCTCTGTTAACATATGAAATGGACCACAACCTGAGCAGGGACAATTTCTCTCTTATAGCTTCTATCAGACTGAGCCATTGAGGGAAGTTTCCGGGCTTTAAAATTGCTTCTCCCGCCAGGTACGACGTGGACTCAAACACCACCTTTTCATATCTCATCGTCGAGACGCTTTCAGATGCCCAATAAAAACCCAGTGGCTCAGCCTCTAAGGATGATGAGACATGAGAATATGAGCGACGGCTATGGGCTAAGGCTGCTCCAGCATGATTCCTTGTCAACCAAGCAACACCACAATTCTGGTTTCCATCAACCCAAGACGACCCAATGTTACACTTAACAAAGCTTGGGCACGGTTTTTTCCACGTTGATGTAGAATCACCAGCTGCATCTTGATCCCTATCTTCCTTGTCCGTCACGTTAGCCGCTCTCCAAGCTTCCGCCTCTACTTGGATTCTCTCCCATACTTCCTTAGCTCCAAAAACTACATGTTCGAACACGCAGCGGTTCCTAGATTTCCATAACTGCCAGAGAACCCACGGGAATACCAATCTAGTCTTCTCAGGTAAATGACATTTCTTGCAGCTTTCGAGCAAGTGGTGAAAATTTAGAAAGACTGAGTTGGTTGAGAAACCAGCTGCTGGGATAGGAAAGCCTGATAATCTCCATACCTCTTTCGCAACCGGGCAGTGAAAAAGAACATGACAAATGGTTTCCGGTTGAGACTGACATACCTTACAAGTAGTTCCAACATTGATACCTCGAGAAGCCAGACGTTCCGAGACCGCTAAGGCTCCAGCCAATGCACGCCACATGAAGTGCCTAACCTTAGGTAGCGTTTTCACCTTCCATAGATTAGACCACAAGTTTCTCTCAACAGGAGGTAGATTCGAAGCTGTCATTGGACTCTCAATTGTCTGTATGAGATTCAGTAGTTTATAGCCGCTTTGAGAATCATACGTTCCGTTCTTGCTAAAAGCCCAGACCATTGTATCTTCTCTCTGAAGATTTAGCTTCATTCCCAAAATCGCAGTAGCGTCTTCCTCAACAAAAAGATGTTGGATCTTCTGGGCATCCCAAGTTCCATGTCTCGAGTCAATAAGATCGTGTACAGTGAGCGTAAGGTCTACTTCATCCGTTCTATATCTCGGAGGCCTAGGTGTGGGCAGGAGAAGCCAGTTATCATACCAAACATGCGTCTCTCTCCCATTCCCAATATGCTTCAGGATCCCTTGCGATAATAGCTCACGTCCATGTACTATGCTTCTCCACGCATACGATGGTCTATTGCCTATAGGACAGTCCAAGAAGTCTCCCTGTCTGAAGTATCTGCTTTTCATGACTCTGGCCAACAAGGACTGAGGATTAGACCATATTCTCCAGGCTTGCTTGCATAGCAAGGCTTGATTAAACCAAGCTATGTCCTTGAAGCCCATTCCACCTAGTTCTTTAGGCTTACATAACCTTTTCCAAGCAACCCATGAGATTTTCCTTTTTCCTGCTGTGCCTCCCCACCAAAACTCAGTCATGATGCTCGTTAGTTTTGCACACAGATCTTTAGGTAACCTAAAGCAGCTCATCGCGAAGACCGGTAACGCCATTCCCACAGATTTAAGAATGATCTCTTTACCACCTTGAGATAAAATCTTGGAGCCTCCACCTCTAAGTCTTTTCTGTACCTTCTCCTGGATGAAGTTTAGAAGCTTAACCTTAGAACCGCTGAAACATTCAGGTAGTCCTAGATAGGATCCTTCACCCCCTTCTATAGCTATACCCAGCACTGCTTTCATCTCATCCCGCGTCTGCTGAGGAACGTTAGAGCCAAAGATGATTGATGATTTAGCGGTGTTAATCATTTGACCCGACGCATCACCATACAACTTCAGTCTCTTTACAATTTCCTCTCCTTCTTCGATAGATGCTTTGCAGAGCAGCAAACTATCATCAGCGGAAAGCAGATGGTGCACAGCCGGTCCTTCCCTAGACAGTCTCACGCCATTCAGCTTCCCAGATGCCTCAGCTTGATTAAGAGTATTCACCAAAGCCTCCGCACACAAAATAAAAAGAAATGGAGATAGGGGGTCCCCTTGACGAATCTCTCTCTCTGGCTTTATGAAACCGTGTTGTCTGCCGTTTAAAAGCACAGAGTATGTCACAGAGCTGATGCAGGACATAATCCATGTCACCCATTTCCTATCAAACCCCATCTTCTCCAGTAGAGACTCCACGAAGCACCATTCTACCCGGTCGTAAGCCTTGGACATATCTGTCTTGATAGCCATATAATTACTATTAATCCCCTCCTTTGTCCTCAAAGCATGCACCATCTCGTGAGTGATGAGACGTCCACTGACAAATGCACCTTGAGTATCAGATACAATCTCTGGCAGTATTGTCTTCAGTCTGCCACATAGAATCTTAGAGATGATTTTATAGTGCACCGAGCATTAGCTAATAGGTCTTAACTCAGTCATCATCGAAGGGTTAGATACTTTGGGAAGTAGGCATATCTGCGTATGGTTCCATCCAGCAGGAAGAACAGCCGTATGGAAGAAGCTCTGCACTTCTCTAACCGTGTTTGGACCCACAATAGACCAAAATCGTTTGTAGAAAGTACCTGTTAGTCCATCTGCTCCCGGTGCACTATCTTCCTTGATAGAGAAAGCTGCGACCTTAACCTCCTCTGCCAATACCGGAGCTGTTAACATAGTGTTCATTGCAGGAGAGATTCTACTCTGGAATCCTTCAAACAAGCTCTCAAGATCCCAAGGGTTCGAGCTTGTAAAAATATCTCTGAAGTAGTCCACAGCTATACTCCCCTTTGATCCTTCAGAAAAATGTTCCACGCCCTGGGGGTCCTTAAGAAGGAGGATGTTATTTCGGTTCTTCCTTCCTTTAGCACATAGGTGAAAGTATTTTGTGTTCCTATCACCAAGTCTAAGCCACTGAACTCTACTCCGTTGCCTCCAAAAGGATTCTTCATCACGATACGCTTTACTGAGGTCTCGTTTGAGCATCTTGAGCCTTTGCCAATCAGGTAAAATCTTTGCAATCTCCTTCTCCAGCGCCTCCTTTATTCTTTTAATCCTGCTCTTTGCACTTATGCTAGTTACTCTTTTCCATTTAGCCAGCTCTCAACGGCATCTGTTAATCCTTTCCAGAAGCGGTATATCACTCTCCACAGACTCCACTCCCCATCCCAGTTTGACTATCTCTTCAACCCCTTTCTGCTTTGCAAGCCTTTTATCAAGGATGAAACGACCACGCCCCATGTCTCTTCCTCAAGCGCGAACCTGACCAAGATTGGACGATGATCTGAGGCAAGCATTTCCAAGTATTCCATGTTGATGTGTTCATTACAAAACAATCACTGTATTTAATTCAGTAGCTAGAGTTATCATTAAGGATATATTTGTACATGAAAAAGTGGCTATTTATGCTATATTAAAACACTAGACAGAGACTTACCTCTTGTATGGAATGAAATTACTATTTGTTTATTTTTTGTATTGGATTTAAAAAAAATAATATTTTTTTTAATTATTATTTTGGGTAGTTATGTATAGAACTATATACAGTAATGTATCACTTTATATACAACTAGGTGGCTTTCACTCCGTGCAAATACGGGGTTAGTGGATTTTCTATATCATTTAGTTATAAGTGCATGCTATATACAGTTTGGGTCTCGGCGCCTTATATTATTTTATAATTTGCATGTACTTGCAAGGTCATATTATTTGCATGTGTTATATTTGTGTTTTGTATGTTTTCTGGTATTTGTAATTCCTTTTCATATATTGATGGCACAGATATATGATTTATTTATCAAGTTTTGTACAGTATAACTTTGTGTTCTTCTAGTTTTATCCTAATCTTTTCTTATGAATGAATTGCAGGTACCGGCGTACAGCTATGAGCCGGAGGTCAAAAGGGTGTGAATATTAATTAGAATATTAGAATCATGTAATGTCACATTAAAATAATTATGTCTCTTCCTATGTCTACATTTCCGTTGACTATAATTTATCCTTCACAGTACCACCTTTTGGTTTTAACTTTTCGTTGATGAATACAACCATGTCCTGGAATCTCAATTTAATTAATAGTTTTAACTGCAAATCAGACTTGTTAAGATATACCAAAAAGTAGTAAAAGTGAAAAGGGTTTGAGCTAGTGAAGCTCTATGAAAAGGGTTATTCTGCTTCTCATTTCTACCAAATTTACAGAGAAATATCGTCAGATAATCATTAACATGTCATTAACAAGATCGGGTCACCTATCTTGGTTTTAGGTAAGATTTAATTCACAAGTAGTTTAAGCTACTCATTTTCCGATGCATAAATTCTTACAAATAAAATTCTCAAAGTCTTTGAAATGCTTAGCCAACTTCACGACATGTGCTTCTTAGTGCCTCACAATTCAACACCATGGTTTATGTACCTGTTTTTAGTTTCCCCCACACGATCCATGAGTTTTTATCTCGGTTTCGATTAATAAAATCTTTGGTTTAGCAGAGTGATCTTTTGGTTTTACTTACCTTAAGATGAACATTATCAGGACAGTTTGATACCAACTGATCAAAAGTCTTTCCTACCACAATCACCACACTTTTTTCCTACATATTTCGTTGGTTAGTTAATCTTAGTTAATATAGAGTCCCAAATATAAACATAAGCTGCACGTAAAAATATACACATGAAGACGAAATCAAAGAACTAAATCTTTCTAACAAGATTCAACATTTACTAAATACCTTCGGTTTAAGCCTTGTGGAAAAAATCTTCAAGAGGTTGAGCCTGATTCTGAAGGTCATCAGCCTTGGCAAAGATATTTACCTAACCAAGGAAAGAAAAACAAAAGTAGGATTCAATCATAATCGGGAAAACATATAATCGAAACTGCTAACCTATACAAACTTATATGACAAAAATTCTAACATGAAGTTAATGCATAAGTTTGGAGTAAACTCAAAGAATATTGCTTTCGGTCAGTCTTGTGATCAACTAAAACTTGTTCTAGCCTAGAAATTCCAATATGTTCTCCATCTGATACGATACATCAGAATAACCACGCAATACTTGAAATTATTATTCCAATAAAACATCACAGTATCTCATCGAGCTCATGGAAAAGAAGTTTCACGACATCGCTGAGAAAATCAACATTAGGCATAATTGGGAAGTGAAAATAGTGAGTGAAAATATTGTTATTTGCAACATATTTATAATAGTGGGCCGATGGATACCTGAAACGGCAAAAGTGGGAAAAATATGCTTAGTTCAACATAGTGAAAACCTTTATTAGAAGTGATGATAGATGTGACGGAGGCTGGGTGAATCTTCTTCTTGTTTTGAGCAAAGGCTGGGTGAACTCCTGAAGCTCTAAATTAGGGTTCATACGGAACGTCGGCATGATTGACAGAGGGGCAAGAGCGATGACGATCCGTAATTTACTAATTATAAATATTGGTGGGCTTGAATGATAACTTGGTCGATTGAGTGTTTTTACATAGACCCATTAAAAAATAAAACAGATGACATTCATAAATATATATTTGTTTCGGTCATCAATGTACAAAGTATCCTTTAGTCTAGTGGTATAAATGTTGGTGTTTATATCATAGTAACCCGGGTTCGAAATACAAACTTGACATTTTTCACACTTTTTAAAAGTGGAACCCACTTACCTGCTGATGTGTCGCATAAGGAGTGATGCAACTGCGCTATTATAATGTAGATTATTTTGTAAAGATATACAATTATTTTGTAAAGAAGCAAGGCTTTGTGATGTTGTATTCCACGTTATGATTGATTTTTTTGGGAAATTGGATCGTATGACCAAGAAAAAAGTATAAATAGGTCCATAGCCAAATACCCTAGCTTTTCAATATACACATTATATTTTTTGTAATAATTCATTTATGCCTTTGAAGTTAACCGGTGCAACCTACTGGAAAAAAATATTAATTATTTACTTCAAGTTACGCATGAAACACTCTTGGCCATTTATTCCATCAGCTACGTCATCTGCTCTCCTATAAGGTGACGTCATCTCTCATTAATTCGTACACATTGATAACTACTTTTCTAGATTTCTATTCTATGTGTCCCATGTAGCATGAAACGTTTTACTTTGATACCACTCGTTTTCCTTAACAGAGTAAAATTATCTTTAATAATTACACCTTATTACATGGCTTATTAGAATTCTTTCATATGCCAAATTTGTTAATAAGTCTTGGTCGTTTATTCCATCGATTAAGTCGTACTCTCTCCCACCTGGTGACCTCATCTCCATCACGTACCTTCACCTATTTTAACAGTTTTTCTATTCTATTTGAACCATGTAGAATGAAATAAAATATTGTATTATTTTCATGTTTTGATATTTAGATTAGGGCTTATATTTTCATTTTAGGTTTAGTGATAAGTGGTTTTGGGTTTAATGATCAATGGTTTAGGGTTTAGTATAGATTGCTTAGATGACATTATCTCTCATTAAGTCGTGCACATTGGTAACTACATTTTCAGATTTCTATTATATGTGCCCCATGTAGCATGGAACATGAACTGCTATGGCTTTTACTCTGACACCACTCATTTCTCTTAACAGAGTAAGACTATCTTTAGTAATTACACTTTATTATGTGGCTTCTTGGAATTCCTTCATATGCCAAATCTATTAATAAGTCTTAGTCATTTATTCCATTGATTAAGTCATATTCTCTCACACATGGTAACATCGTCTCCATCACATACCTTCACCTACTTTAACAGTTTGTCTATTCAATGTGAACCATGTAGAATAGAATATAATATTGTATTATTTCCATGTTTTGATTTTTAGATTACGGTTTATATTTTCATTTTGGGTTTACTGTTCAGTGGTTTAGGGTTTAGTGATCAATGGTTTTGGGTTTAGTATGAATTGTTTAGATTCACTCTGACAAAGCAGTAGGTAATTCAATGTTAGTATATAAACATTACAAAAGTTGTATAAATCTCTCTATCCTATTTTACCTTTTGTGTGATCCATTGCATATTCTATTTTATTTTACGTATATAGAATAGTAAGTATACGTCACACTTCATAACATATGATTCTCGTAACGCCACAAAACCAACGACGTCATGTACTATGTCACTTATAACTGGTAACCTGTTATGAGAAAGGGCAGAACCGGATAAATTGTATGTTAAATACATGACATTACATTACGTCAAAATCAAAACTAATTACTTAATTTACATGCCAAACATGGCTAGTTCACAAATTAACCCATTTTTTTCTGGCAAAACCTGGTCACATGACACGTTATACAATATAGTTATTGAAGTTGATATGTGAAAATCAGGAAAATTAACTTAAACTTGTTCTATTACGTAGGTGGATCTTCTCTATCATCAATCACGTCCTAAAATCATAGTCACGATGGTATTTGTACAATGATCATTGGCGCTTTATACGCACATTATAAACTTTTCATGTATAAACTTATGTCGTTGGATAGCTAAAATTAGCTCTGCGAGTTCCGATATTTCGGTTTATTCGGATCAGATATTTTTGGTTTCGGTTTATTCGGTTCGGCCACAATTCTACCGAGTGAACCGAAATATTGGTTCGGTTCGAATTTTGGTTAATTTTTATTTTTAATTTTATTTCCGAATTAACCGATTTTTTGTTTTGGTTAGATTTCAGTATATTTTTCTTAATAACGGATATTTCTGGTTAAATTCAGTTATTTTTGGTTAAATTTGGTTATTTGGATCGTTCGGTTTTCAGTTATTTTTGGGTACTTTCAGTTTTTTATATTTTTTTCAAAAAAAAATCAAAAACCAAACCCAAACGAACCAAAAACCAAACCAATTTTCAAAGCCATTCCGAACCAAACCAAAATCATGACCATAACCGAACCAAAAACGAAAAACCGGATCAGTGTATGTTGAAATGTTTTAAATAATTTATTTAATTATTTATGTTAAGTGTTACCAAAATACTTTTTTCAGTTACATATTCTAAGTGATTTTAGAATAGGTGTGTTTAAGTTGAAATAGTCGCATAATAAATGATCTATTGTAAAGTTATTAGCAATAAAGTGCGAGTAAGATCAAAATATAATAAAAGATCATATGATTGCATGATCATTAAACAAGTTTTTCGAATCTTTGAAAAATTAACTAATCTGCCATCATATGGATTGAGACCTACGTGGCGAGTGAGTGGTTGTTGACCTGGGCATTTGGATCGTTGGATCAGCTTCAGGTCATGCTTATCGAGTCCGCATCCTTTGGATCTTAGATATTTGGACCCAATAGCATAACTAAAATTTTTTGATCAGTTTCGGTTTGGGGCTTGTTGGGCCTGGGTCGGTCGGGTCTAGTTGTCTACAACCTATCAATTAATACCTGCTATTTTACGGGTCATGTCTGATTCGGATCAGTTTCGGGTAATTTAAGTATACTTTTGGGTACTAATCACATATTTTGGGTCAATCTTAAAATTTTGGATCGGTTCCACTTATTTTTGGGCTGACCCAAATTTCAGGTTGGTTTAAAATTTTTGGGTCAGTTCCACTTATTTAGATGAGTGTCAAAATTCTTTGTGGATTTACACTGGATGACGATCTTCGTGTGTAGCCTTTGTACTATGTGAATGAAGTCAATTATAACACCTTAGTTTGTAATATGTTGTAGTGTATATTGAAATGTTTAAATGAATTAGTTTGACTAATATATCACCAAAATGCATTTGTCTTTTTGGTATATATAGAGAAAAACACTAAAATTAAACATACTTGAATTGAATTGGAGTAATCAAATGATAAATGACTTATCATAAGTGATTCATTGTGCACAATAAACCAAAACACATTAAAAGATCACGTGATAACTCCATGACCACTAAATTAAATATTTGGAATCTCTAAATATTAATGCATTTTCATCTAGGAACAATGACTCGAATGAGTGTGTGTGTGGAAGATCCATTTACCGTAAATGGTCGAGGTGTTATAGTAATAGGGAAAATATTTTATAAAAAATATATCATAAATAAAAATATTTAAGAATAAGTTTTTGTAAATTAATAACTCTATAAATTAATAAAATCATTATTAATTTATAGCGTTTTTCCTGTAAATAACTAGTTTTTTTACGTCAAGATAATGTAAATACATGATTATAATTATATTTTTTACAAAATAGAAATTTTGGTCCAACCAAATAACCAGTAGCTATGAGTCGATATCTGATTCGGTTTCAAAACATTGCCTTATACTTAAAGTTGGTAGCTAAGTGAAACAAAATAAATCCTTTAAATAAGGAAAGTTCGAGTTAAAAAAAAAGGAAGATCATGTTTAAGCTTAATTGACGCTAGTATTCGAGTGGATCATTAAATAAACTCGGTGAAGCTCCGCGTATACACGCGGGTTCATAAAATTTTTCTTTATATGTTTTATGTCTCTGGACATTTGAATTAAATTTTGATATTTTATTTTTAAATGCAAATGTTGTAAGTTAAATATAACTTTGTCTATAAATTATGATTTAATCTTACAAATTTAATACAAAAAATCCAGTCATTCTATAAAGACCCGTATATATATATGTGAGTTTCATCTGATTTATGATTAATTTTTATAAACGTTTTTTGTATAAAATATTAAAAATTATTCTCGTAGATTATATTTTTAATGTTGATTTGGGTACATTATTTTTTGGAATTAGTCTAAATATGTATACTTCATTTTTAAACCTTTTAAATAAATGTCTTTGCAAATACTTCTTAAAATAACTTTTGTCACTGCATTGTATACCAAATATCTGTTTATTCTTTATATGTATATTGGGTTCGCATCTTTAATTATATTATACTTTTAACCAGAAAATTGTTTATATATCTTTTAGATCATTTATGTATCTTTTCTTTCAAAGATTTTTTTAGTCAAGTATATTATATATATGTAGTATTATCATTATTTATATTTTCTTCTAAATTTGTATTTAGTGATCACCTTGTACTAATAGTATTTTAACAGAAATCATTTAGATTCTATTAGTTGTGAGGTTTGGTTCTGAAACTAAATCATTGGTTGTGAGTTTGCTTTTGAGAACCATCAACTCTTTCATAAGCCAGAGAAGTATTTTCTGATGGAGTGTGAAGCAAACAACATTGCTACAGTCTAAACACTCTAAACTAATACTTGACAGTAGATGTGGAGAACTGGGCGTCAGAATATAAAACCTTGTTTGACCCGACAAAGTAATATGGCTGTCAATTGTAAAAACACATGGGGATGATTGGTTGGATTGTAGAAAGTGACTTTAGCTTTAATTTTCAATAGGTGGACCGTCCGCACGTATGTGCAGACATTAACATTAATATTAAATTAATATTATATTTACAATTATATAATACTTATGTTACATGTATATAGTTAATATGAAATATTCGATGTTACATGTTAATATTTATACTATGTTCATATGAACAAAGAATACATTAGAACGTTTAGAAAACGATCACATTTAACACTAATCTTAAAACATCAGAAAAATATAACTGAGAAAAAATAAATATTTTACGCATAACCCAATAAAAAAAATCAGCCATGAAATATAAAAGAGAGATTTGAATTACCTGAGATTTATTATCATTGGTTTCATTGTAACAGCAGAGATGATTTACGGTTTTCTTCTCTAAGCCTTGAGTCAAAAAGAAGTAATTCTAACAAAAATATTTAAAGATGTAAACAATCCCCAAAAGATAACAAATTATATAATTGATAGGACAACATCAATGAGTTTCAAAGTTTTTAAAAAACTTTGAGATTACCTTTGGCTCTCAGACGTACCGAAGAGGTTCACGCACAATAAATAAATTGCACTTGATTAGCATACATATCTTATATTATATTCTTGATAAGTGATTTAACTTTATAAAAAAAAGAATTACCTTTTTCGAAATGGATGATCAGTTCCAGGATAAACAAAGTCGTCTCTTTTTGTTAGTTGAAAGGAATAGAACAAAAATAAACAGAGAAGAAGAATCCCCCATAAAATTACCAGTAATGGTGTTCCCGTCTATGAGTTACTTATTGATTATCATACACTCCGCAAGATCACAAAAGTAGAATTTAAATTATAACGATCAAAAACATATAAAAACTTAAAAGATGAATGCGTGAAACTAATGGGGGTGACGTGATATTTATATAGCAAATTAGTTTAAGTTTCTAAATGATCTAGTTTACAAGAGAAGCTATGAGATAGAATATCGTCTAATAAATTTAATTCAGCTATGAGATAGAATATCTTCTAATAAATTTTTAAAGATATTCTGGTTATAATATATACATAATTTTGGTAACTCAAATCTTGCTATATATATATTTAAATATTAAATGCATGATATTAGGAAAAAAGATATCTCGTCAGTTGATTGCAACTGGTTTTTGTTAAAACAAATCCCACTATAAAGATTTAAATAATAGATAATAAAGAAATAATAAGGAATTTTAACGTTAAAACCTCCCAACTAAGTTTGTTTTGGGTAAAAATCCCCAAAATAAGTATTTAACGAAAAAACCCTTAAACTAACTTTATTTAATGAATTAAATTTTGATAGGTCATAATTACTATTACATAGTTGAGGAATTTTATCATTAAAGTGAAAAAATTCAAAATATTGGAATAGGAGGATAAATTTACAAAATACATTTTATAAATTAATGTATAAGCTTCTATAAATGACTTGGAACCTCTTATAATAATTTAAAACGTCTGATTTTTATAAATGTATTTATAATTTTATAAATGATTTATAAAGCATGCATTAAATTATTAGACATTAATAGTTATTATGATACTTTATATACAAATAAACACTTTTGCTTATTATTTTATGTAATTTATAAATATATAAAAAAATTGATCGCATTATTACTCTTTCATAGTTTCAACAATTTGTTACCATAAATAATTATCTATATATATAAAGAAATGTTTGTCTCTCTCCCGTGAAGCCACGTCATCAATTCGTGGGTTCTGGGAGTGACACGTGTCCCATTTTATATTTAGGGCCAAAATAAATGAATGCAGTTAAGGGTAATTGAACTCGGGACCTCTAGCACTGGTAATTTCTCTTAGAACCACTAGGCTAAAGTCACTTTTTATAAATATGTGGCCGCGAAAATACTTATTATCGTATCAGCTGGAAGCCCATGCTTCTTCTGCTTGTGGCCCGGGCCGACACTGAACAAACGTCAAGATGAAGATCGTGAAGTTAAAAACTTTGCTCTAAACAGTTTTGCAATGTTTCCAACATTTATAATTTGATGCATATAATATATATCAAAATACATTTGTTGTACACGCTTTTATTAGTTTTGCTTTTAAAAAAAGGTATTTACAGTTATAAATGTTTTGTGCCAGTGAAGTAATGGTTGAAAAATCTCTATAGATATGTCATTTTTAAATAACACCCAACTTCTATATATAGTCAATACATATGTCCATGTTATATTCTAGACTAAATATTTTCTCTTTTAAAAATATAGAAAACAATTTTTTTTGTATACAAGCAAATGTTGTAGAGCAAGTATGCATTATACAAAATAATATATATTTAAAATCCATACACAAAAACATAAAAGTTGTTATAGGCCTCTTTCTGCACATGCACACTCCACTATGAATAAGAATTAAAAAAAACAGTATTATCATCAAACTTTATCACAAATCTACATTTGTACATCTATAATTATGAGTTAGACAATTAGTTAATTTGATACAATACCAAAGCAAGAATAATCGAAAAACAACTATACCACCGCATACTAATAAGTAAGACATAACAGATAACCAAATTTTTGAATCTTAAAACAAATTTCAACTCGAGCATTTACTGAATATCAAATTAACTAATATCTCGTCCGTATGGCGGGCCGATCCTAGTTTCTAATATTATGTAGATTATTTGAAAAGTGGTAATTGAATTATCATTTTTTTAGATATAATTACAATAAATAAAATTAAAAATTATTGGTCAATCAAATTATTACAATTTGCCACAAAACTTATATCTCGAGGTCTAATAAAAAACCCAATACTGTAAAGCAATGAACCAATAAAGTGTTTGGTTAATTTAACGCTCTAAGAGAAATCTCCTCAACCAAATAATATGCAATACTTGAAACTAAACCATGTCCATCCCATGATATTTGTACAAATCGATCATTAAACAGTCATCAGAAGAACACAATCAAACTTATCGTATACATTAACCATAACTAATCCAAACAAAAAAAAAAAATCACAAAGAGGGTGTCAGAAGGCAAAGAATAAAACGCAGAGAAAAAATCACAATGTTGAAAACTAAGAATATGGATTTGAAGGATCTGGAATTTATAAAATATGTAGCAAAAAGGTTATCTACAATAGATGGAATTTAAAGTGCTCTTTCTCCTTCTCATGCCTTGAGTATCCGCTACTCAGGGCCGGCTGAGGCATAGGGGATTAATTCTTCGCTTTCTACTGAGTAGGCTATAAGAAACTTATATTTTATGAAACTTATGGGGATTAAAGAAAAATTAATATAGGTAGAGAATGGAGTAGGCGTGATTAATTCTTCGCTTTGGTTTTTGAGAAACAGCGGTTTATAGAATTTTATTGAGAAAAACATCGACTAATGAAAATATTAAATTCAAAATTTTTTTTCTAAATAAAAATGTATGCTGATGTGTTTGGCAAAGGGGTGCGGAGGTGTACTCCACTCGATCATCCCTATATATTAATTCTGAAGTATTACAACATGTTTTCGTAGTTACGTGTTATCAATAAGATGATTTTTAGAATCCTTAAAAAAATAAATTGATTCATATAAATATATATTATATTTTTTATTAAACTAATTATCAAATATACAAAAAATATTAATTTTTTTTCTGAAGTAAAATCAATGGAAGTAACTAATATGATTAACATATATATATATAACAACTAATAATTATGAATCTATACTATATTTGCAAAGTAAATTTTTGGAATCGAGTTCTCACGTTAAAAATTAGAGTGATTAATATCGTTTATACCCTTAATGAATAAAATGTACTCCCTCTGTTCTTGAAAGTAAGATGTTTTGTAGAATTTTGATGTTCCAATATATAAGATGTTTTTATTTTTCTAGGTAACTTTTACTTTATTAAAAACTGTGTACCCAATTATAATTTAATAGTTTATTTTGTAATTGGTTAAATACCATTAATTTATAGTTTTAATGATACTTTCTAGACAAAAAGTAGTTTTCTTAATATATGTGTTTCTACCTAAAAATCTTATATTTAGGAACAGAGGGAGTATAAATAAATTAAAAATAAAAACGAAATTCTAATATAATTTATAATAAACGAAAAATTACGAAGTAAATTTTTGGAATCGAGCTCTCACTTTAAAATTTAAAATGGTTAATATTGTTTATACCCTTAATGAATAAAATGTATAAAAAATTTAAAATAAAAACGAAATTTTAATAAAATTTAATAAACAAAAAAAATAAAATTAATAATAGTAAGAATTATCCAAAATCTTAAAATATAATTTAAAAAAGAGATAATTTCTGTATATATTGTATTATTATCTCAAAAAGTCTTTTAGTAAAAAGTCAAAAACATAAATTATATAACTAAATATTAATCAAATAAAATTCTTAATTATATAATTAAATTAGAATATTAAATTATCCAAAATCTAAAAATATAATTAAAAAGATAATTTATATATACCATCAGACAACGATCGTGGAAAAAGCATAATTAAACATTTATAATAAAAAGTAAATTAAAATATATATGAAACAGATTGAAATATAACTTAAAAATAAAACAGAAATATGGGCGGTTAGACCAGCCACTTAAACATAAAGCATAATACTAAAACAAGAAAATGAAACAAGAAAAATATAATTAAAACTTTATTTATTAAAAACTTACTTAAAAAGAGACTGTAGCAATGTTCTCGATTACAAGGACTGGAGAGAATGTAAGAGGAGATATGAATGAAAGAGTAGGAGAATGGGAGAATGAGAACTTGGTTTACAACTGAAGCAAAGACTCCTTTATATAGGAGTTTACAAGGGTGAAATTAAGAAAATAAAAATAAAAGTGGCATATATGGATAACTCCACTAGCAAAAGCTTGCTCCATTAAGCTCCATAATTGTTTGCTTTCTGCTGGAAGTGGACCTTGGTCTTCATGGCTACAGGAGAAAGCACTTATTTGATGTTTTGGATTTTTATCGGGTATTGCGATAAGAGATCGTGGAAAATATTCGTAACAATGTAACCGTATCTGACAGAGTTGCAACAAAGATACGTTTTGGATTTTGAGGAGATTTGCATTTCTTGGGGAGAGAGATTTAAACTCCACTGTTGCCGAAAATTTCTTCATCGATATCTGGCACTTGGGACCCTGAATCACTCCCTGAAGTACGAGAGATTTGATCTGACATTGACGGTAGAAATTGTAAGGAGATAGCCTTAATTTCTTCTTCAGATTTTGCACCTGCCAACATTGCTAACATTTTGGATTTTTGAGCCAAGAAAAAGGTTGTCTCTGGTGTTTGGTTCTGTGTTTGGTTAAGTGTTTGGATTTTTGAGTTTTGTTCTTTTATCCAGGTAAGAATATTTGACGGGTAAAGGTTTGAGGGAATTTTGTATTTATCCCACCACTTGACTCTGAATTTTCTTCGGATAACAGGAATTGGATCAGAAGTAAATTCTAGGGTCCATGAAAAAACCCAAGGAAAATGAAATTTTGAGTGGAA